>NC_073692.1:188179105-188479105 GCF_029784155.1 Uranotaenia lowii | reverse complement strand
ACTCATAGCGGTTCACTGCTCATGGGCTATCTATTGTTCTTCACCACTGCACACCTTGTCCGGTCAAAAACAGTTTTCAAATAATACGATTTTAATATTATAACTGTTGGTTCGGCACAAAACTTCGATGTTTTTAGAGAACACTAATAGTTACTGCACGGTCGCGATTAACAGAAGTGGTCTAGCTTGGGTTTAACTTGGGTAAAAACACTTTTTGCGTAGGACGACTAAACTACAGACACTTCATTCTACCAATATGTCTATGTCTATCGCTAAACATTGGGAACGCGAATTCCACGGTGTAGCAAGTGATTAAGCGGTTCGAGGAACGAAATGAAGGAAAAAGTATTCCGTACAACACCAAAAATCACAACCGCGTAGTTGGGGCCTTCAACCGAAACCCTAACGCCTCCGTTCGGGATGTGGCTAAGAAGCTGCACCTAAGGCCAAAACTAAAGCTGGGCTTCGAACGTTCAAGGTATAAAAGGCCTCTAATCGCGACGAGAAGCAGAACACGTCCGCTAAAACCCGTGCCAGGAAGTTGTACCTCAACATACTGACGAAAGTTGAATGCTGCATCCTGGACGACGAAACATATGTGAAGGCCGACTTCAAACAGATCCCCGGCAACCTGTTTTTCACGGCCAAGGATAAGTTCAGCGTTCCGGAATATGTCCGCACTCAGAAGATGTTCAAATTTTCGAATAAATTCCTGGTTTGGCAAGGCTGCACGTGCGGGAAGCGGAGTGCACCTTTCGAGACCCAGGCCCAGGGAATCCAAAAATCGTTATCCTTCGATAGAACTTGCCGATCAAAACACCCGTGAGAGAGATTTTCATCCGCAAGAACATTGTACTAGCTTTTATCAACTTCAATTAAGCCCTTTAACTTGTTGAAACCGTCAAAATAGAGACTGATCAACCCCAAAGCATCAAATTCTAAACATAGACGAAATCGATTTTTTGATCAAATTTAAAGTAAAGTGGCATTTTGAATTTCATATCATTCTCCTAAGAATATATTGGAAACGTTTGGAAATGATAAAACACGATCTTGAATCGCTTTTTTTATTTTTTTTTTTTCGAAGCTTCACAACTTAAAAAATATATTTGTTAAAATTTTTCCAGCTAACATTATCCAGTTGTTTTGCTCTATTCAGCGCATGTTTGGAGTAAATTTGATCTGTGTAAGAAATTCTGGCTTCGAGATACAGCTTAGGAATCAAATAATCTCAGGGATTGGGTGTCCTGATTCTTCTTTTAAGATTTTATTTGGAGAAAAAATAATCTTTCTTGAGAGCCCCTGAAAAAAGACACAAGCCTTCTAACTTCAAATAGTGTCAAAAAGACAATCTAAACCGAATGTTGGATTTTCGTTTAAAATTAATGGTATACACTAAATTCGTCAAAAATGCCCAAATAACTTTTAGAGACTTTTTTCTTTAATTAAAAAATCCCAGCTGAATTTGGCAGTAACATCAGTATGTTTTTGCTGTCTAGCACTCGAAAACGAGAAGAAAACTGAGATCTAAAATTTTAATCCAGCGCGAATTTCTCATAATTCTTAAGTTAAGATTCGGCTTAATATAAAACGATTCTAGCGTTCGTTTGCCGAAAACCAAATCAATCGGCACGAGCTAGCCTATCAAGCTAGAACTTAATTTTACCGAGATTCAAACATCTCAATAAAACAAAAACTGATTGTGGGAACCATCCATTCGGGAGCTTCTAATTGGTTGTTAATGGTCATCTTTACCGCGTCGCCCTATCGCCCGGCCGCCGGTTCTCAGACGGCAGCAGGATGAAAAATGACGAGTAAAAAGGTTCGCGACTTGCAGCTCCCATCATCATCTTCGATTCGTTTCGATTCGAATGGTCGTTGATAAAAAGCTCCCATTGGCAACCGGGACACAACATTTCATCGACAAACCTCGACCGGACCGGTTGTAGCTAACCGAACGAAGCCGTGTGAAGCGTATAAGGATTCAAACTCTGCTGGCCAGATCCTGATTCCTTCTGTTTATATTGATGTTCTATAAGTGGATTATATAAAGCTCATTGCATTCTTGTTAGCAGAAAATACGTACTAGAGAGTGTGATTGCATACATTAAGTGAAAATGGAAATGGCTAACGCATAAACTCAAATTATTTGTGCGATCAGTGAAAAACATTCCTGTTGTCGAAGATTCCTCAAGTGGTACCTGTCAATCTGTGCTATGGCCGTAAGATGCTGTGAATAGTTAGTTGTTTGCAATAGTTTTTGCATCGCTTTATCGCATGTACACTGGCTAAACTGGAAGATCACCAAATCCATCACTAGTGAGACGTTATCTGAATTTGGATGTACCATCGTAGCTCGAAAAATCTAACGCCGATGACTATGGATAAGGTAAAATTTACAATGCAAAATTGGGTTTCAGTCGAAAAAAATCAAACTCGTTGTCACATCTTGCGAGTGGATAAATGCTAATCGGGAAACAAAGATCCAGGACATTCGAACCAAACACCTTCGGAGAACATCGAATTCCCAGTTTTAAGTTTTGTGAGCGCTCTTCTGCTACCAAATGGGACGATTGTGTTGTTAAGGCAGGCTTCAGGAATTCAATCCTTCGCCAGGGCAGACACTCTAAATTAGCGTATCACATGGACCTGGGGATGCATAATTCCATACCAATTGGGGCGTTTGAAAATGCCATAGCTTCCTACCCGTTCAGGTGGATTGAATATTGATGTGAAAAACCAATCGCAAACAACACCTTTAGGAATCAGCTGGACGCCTAAATTCGATGGGATTTGTTGACTGGCTAAAGATTGAAATTTTGAACCAATTCTCGATAAACAAGGAAAATTTTAAATCTTTTAAGAATAAAGACACAACTACATACTTGAAATCCTGATGAACACAGTTCATCATGATCCACTCATAATTATTACATTTAAAGTCATTTGTAGTTTAGTTATGGCTTTAAGATTCGAACAAAAGAATTCATGAATAAACACTAGACCGCTGCAAAAAAATGACTTTTTTCTCCTATATGTTTTTTGCTTTTGGGTCACCAAGCATCAGTGTAAAATTTGAGATGATTTGGTTGATTTCTGAGTTTCACGTTTCAATTTTGTATGGAAGAAGAAATGTTTGCACATCCAGAAAATTCAAATAAGCTTGAAATGAAATTGGTATTTGATTTCTGGTTCTTAAGCTTCATTTTTTGCTAGGCATTTAATGAAAAAAGTAATAACCATTTTCAAATAAGGAATTTGAATCCATTGAAAAGTTTAAAAAAATGGCAGATTTTGCTAGCTAGAGCTTTTAATAATTTCATGAAATGTTTTGCAAAGGTTATACATATGAATCAATAATTTCACTGACTATGTAAAGCAGTATTTTGAGATTTTTTATTCTCATCCTACGGTTACACAGCTTTCAAATAAGCAGTCAAAAACGAAAAGTAAAAAAAAATAATTTTGAAAAAAATTGTATAGCATCGAATACCTTCTCTGAGGTACAAATTAGGTTTGTGCTTTGTTCACATGAGTTGTACTGCAAGAATATTTTTCATCCAATGTTTTATTTTTTGGAACTTTAATTACATCTCTGGCGATTTTTGAAAGAAAAATTTTGTTTTCCCATACAAAATTATAAAATTATTTTTGGCAGCAAAAACAACCAAAAAAGTTATGGGTGGTGTAAAAATTTGAGAATTTGAGCTTGCAGCAGTCAGTAAGTTTTTCAGACTTAAGTACCTTTCTAGTAAAGCGACATCAAAGGGACTTTCAAGCAATAATATTTCGGCGTTCCATTCTGTACTCCACTGTTGAAGTTCATGAAATTTTGGAATTTAAGGATCAAATTTTATTATCAAAACTGAAATTGAATTTCATGTCAGAATTCGGGTTTTGGTCAGCAACGTTTCTATTTGATTATAAATGTACTTTTAGAGTAAGCTTGCCAGATTGCCCGGTTTTATCCGGGTTTGCCCGGATATTTGATGCAAAATTTCGAGAAAGTCCGGTCCTGCCCGGTTGCCCGGATATCGTGAAAAAAGTCCGGATATTGCCCGGATTTTTTCACAATTTTCACAAAAAAACCAAAAAAAAACAAAGTTTTTGAGTAAGAGACCAAAGAACCGTCAAAGAAACCAAAAAAAAAAAACTTTTTGAGTAAGTTACAGCAAAATCGATGAACGGTATGGAAATTTTCAACGGTTGTTTCAAATAATTTCGCTGATATACTTTTATAAACCTTTAAATATTTAAGTGTTCCAAAAAGTTGTTGGAAGTCTGCAATTACATTAATAAAATATTAATTTCATTTTTTTTTACATTTTTTCTTGGCTTTTATATATAATAACACCTAAATTTGTCCCGGTTTTTGCCCGGTTTTTGGAATTGAAAAATTGAAATCCATGCCCGGATTTTGCCAGGTTTTTTTGAAAAAAAATGCCTGGAATTGCTAGGCCCGGATGGGAGTGGAAAAAATTCTGGCAACCTTATTTTAGAGTATTATTTAGTGTCAGAAATAGCCCGAAATAAAAATCTTTTTTTCATTTTTATTTGATTGAATCCAATAAATACAATTACAAGAACATGCAAGACAGTCTCAATTTTAAAATTCAATAACGGCTTTAAATTTCAGAATAAAAAGCTGGGTTTTTATTTGATCAACTTAAGAGTACAGATTGTTGAAGTTTAAATTACAGGGTTGCTAGCGATTTTTCGTTTTAAAATTCCAAAGCTTTTCCCGGTTTTTCCTCGGTTTTCTCCTGGTTGTAAATGATGATATTCCCATTTATTTTACTCGTTCATAAATTCGAACATTTCTAACAATTGTATGCCAAAACTTGTTAACCGGTTAGAAATCATGACAAATACTTCGGCGTCTTTCAACACGTAGTCTTTTCGTATCAAATTGACAGTTTTTCATGATTTTTTAAACCAAATTAACGAAAATGGCATCTATTCGTTGTTTTGCTCCACAATTTTGCAAAAATAAGTCCAGTTAAATTGATCTTGAAGCTATAATGAAATAGGTATGTACTTTTCAGCAACTGTGAAATTTTCAAGAATTTTTATAGAGTTATAGAAAAAATTGTATGGTTTGTATAGAAATATGTAAAAAAATACATCGAAACACAATATCAAATCATCTTGTCACCTTGAATGGGGATTTGTCTAACAAAACTTAAAATCATCAGACTGCAGGTAAATATTTGGTTATTTTCTGAATGCAGTTATTTATTTTTTGTACAAATCCTAAGAAAGTTTTAGAAAAAAATGTTTATCTTTCCAATACAAAACAACGAATAACTTTAGCAGTACCATAGTCTAATTATTGTATATAAGACAGAAACTTCTATAAGTAAGAGAAAACATCAAATCTCAAGCTTTTTAAAGCACAATACCTCTTTAAGTGACAGTGTAAACCTCTATAAACTCGAGTCCTTTTCCTGACTAAACGAAGGAAATTAGAGAAAATACCAATATTTGAGTATTGTATTGAAGTTTTGGTACCAAAAGAGCATTGGGTTACCAAAGGGCTAATATCCACTGTCCATATTAAAACTCACTCGAGAAAATTTCGAACTGATGCATCAACTGGTTTCTTATAAATCAGTGGATTTTTATCATAAACACATTGAATAGTTGCATTCCTAGATCACTTTAATGCTTTTATATGTTGCTGACCCTCCGTTATAACGAATTTGGTTTAGTTAGAAACCTCTTCAAACGAGAAAAAATGATTAGTGCTTTGGACTCTCACAACTCTTGGACGTTCGACTTTAGTCAGTTTTGTGTTTAGTTATGTCGATAATAGGTTCATCATTAAATTTATAACATTTGAGTTTTGCTTGTAAGTGTAGACGCGGAGAATCACATATTGCTCCGTAATAAGTTAAAAATACGATTCAAACTAAAAATAAGCTTTTATGAGATCAATCTATATTGAGACTATCAAAAGTACTCTTAAGTTTAGAAAGAAATTTAAATATGACAATTTTCCCGGTGAGGTGCCGAAATTCCCGGTTTTTCCCGGTTTCCCGGTGACGCGATGAAATTCCAAAGTTTTTCCCGGTATTCTCGGTTCGCTAGCCACCCTGAAATTAGATTTCAGAATAAGGTTCAAAATTCAAATAAGAAACAAATATCAACATTACAATTTCCCAACATATCTCGACATTCAAGTTTTTTTTTTATCTCGATTCTTAGCTTGAAATATCTAAAAGATTGAGGTATAACATTCAGATTAAAAGTTAAAAATTAAAAGTTAAAAGTTAAATTTCAGTTCATATCAGAATTCAGAATCTGGAATTGAGTTTTCAGATTTTTCTAAAAAAAAAATAAATATAAGGATTGAGAACAAATATAGATACGGAACTCTAAATCTAAAATATATGTTTTTTATAATTCGAAAAATCTAAATTTAAAATACTGAATCTGAATTTTGAAAATAGAGTGCAGAATTACAAATGCTTACCCCGAATTAGAATTTGGATATCGATCTCTGAAATCGAAACCAGATTTTTGATTCCTTTTCAAGATTTCAGACTAAAATTTTGGAATCAGTTTTAGAACCAAACAGAGATTAGGGACCGCAAAAGAAAAGTAATCGGATTTTTAATTGAGATTCACAATCGAACTATAGAATTAATGTTGCGAATGATAATGAGGATACATTTTTTGTAACCGTATCAGCTCGAGTTTTAAACTCTCTAAAAATTAAAAATAACTCTAACTATTTATCTGATTAAACTGATCAAACCATCACCTTATTTTTTATCCGTTTTATTTATAAGTGTGTTTTTTAAGAAAGCCTTTTTCCAAATTGTTCAATGATTGCAGAAATTTTTATAAAGAAAATGATCTTTTATTAAGCTTAGTTAATCTTAAAAATTAAATATATTTTGAGCTTAGACAATAACATTTTTATCACTGAAATTTTCGCTATGCAAATTTGAGTACAGACCCCGTTCGATTTTGGCAACATTCGATTTTGGCAACATCCGAGCAAAAACCGTTCGATTTTGGCCACATCCAAAAAAGACGTTTTTTTTGTCATTTTTTTATTTTTTATTTACATTTGAAATTAATCAAAATTATTATAAAACGTAATATTCGCAAGAAATGTTTCAATTCGGCTTATTTATAACAGTTTTTAACTGTAAAAACACGAATTTTTGCATGTTTTACTGCTTAAAACTAATATAATTGAGCCAAATCGAAACATTTTATGCTTATATAAGGTTTTACATCAATTTTGACTAATTTGAAACAAAAATCAAAAATATAAAAGTGACAAAAAAACCGTTCGATTTTGGCAACATAAAATTTTCGGGCGTGTTGCCAAAAACGAACGGGGTCTGTATTAGATTTGGATACGCTATTCTATGTTGTTTTAAAATCTTTCAATATCACCTTTTCGTGGACATAAACATTTAACTCATTGTTGTCAATTACAACTACACAGCAAGAAAAATTCGTGTAATTTTAGATTGAAAACGATGCACGAAAACGGAACATCGTTTATAATCTAAAATTACATCATCATTACACTGAGGCGTGTAAATTTAGACCAAAAACGATGCACGGAAAGGGAACAGCTTATTGTCGTGTAAAAATACACAGCGATGTAAAATTTTAGATTTGTTTTCGGGATACTTGCATTTTTATGGAATATTATTAGCCTTTTGAAAAGAAAAATTACACTAGTTTACTACTATTAAATATTTATTTAAAAAAAACATCAATAGTGAAGAAAAACAAAGTACACCCACCATCACGAGCACCACCAGACTGGGGCATTCTGCTGATATTCTAACCGGTCAGCGTCACTGGGGGACCAAGGGGAATTCCGTTCCGGACTGTCATGGTCCGGATCCATATGTCACTGTCGGGTCAGGATAGCTTTTGCTTACAAATGCCTCGGATCGTTCACGCAAATTATTCTCCTGGCAATCAAATTCCGGATCCCTGCCACTTTAAATCCTGCCGTCGCTGTAATCGAGAAACAACTAATTAATTTCAATAACATCATTCGTTTGTTTGCTAATTTAAAAACTTACCACTTTTATCATAGAGATGATGGAGCTTCGTCTTGGAACGAAAACACTCGCGGTTTCCGAAAAATGACTCGACAGGCAAATGGCACAAACAAACAGTTTCAGTCAATTTTAAATCAAATTGATATAATTTTACACTGCTTGTGATATAAATTTCATTGGCCGCTTTATTTTTACATCACGGAATGTAAAATTATACCAAAACAATTTATTTTTATTCGCTTTTTGAAAAAAGACTAAAATTACATCAAAAGTAGTGGAAAATTACATCTTCTTTTAATTACACTTGTGAAAAAATAGATCACTCGTGTTTTAGATTCCGTATACTTTTAGAAATTTTTTGCTGTGTAGGGGAAAGTTGGGCAAGACGGACACCCTAAGTTAGAATCTTAGGGATATTGTTTTTTTAATCGCAGTTTTCGTGCAGATGGGCAGTTTAGTAAATTTCCTTCATTATTTAATACTGTTTTTATAGCAATCTAAAACATTCTTACAAACTACACTTTCCAGAAATGGTCGGGTAAAATGGACACTGCGTAGAAAAGGTATATTTTGCCGGAAAAATTTCTGTAACAGTACATATTTTTGTGAGAAAAGTTGAGTTGTAAAAAGTTAGTTCTTTTCGACCGATATTTGCTCTTGTCAAGGTCTTCTGAAGCTTCATGAACACTCCACCTTTGAAAACGGATGGAATTCCCGAAAATTTTGCATGTTATGAACTATTTTCTGAGGAGAAAAAAATACATCAATTAGTGGGTCCTCAAATTTTTTGTTTACTATTATGAAACCTTTATTTAGGGGAACTTGGGGTAAAACGCCCACGTTAAGAACAATCTCTTATAACTCGTAAATGAAGAATGCAATCCAGTAAATTCGACACAAGTTTTGAAAAGGGGACTGTTCTTCACATAAATATTAAATTTAAACGTTTATTACGTTTTTATTGATTTAAATGCCAGGTAAAAACACTTTTATTTTACTTCACAGATTGAAAAATGGATTGCTACGCGCAGTGTTGCCAGGTATACTGACATTGTTGTGAAAAGTTAATTAAATCTTTATGAAGATCAGGAATTTCAAATATTTCCGTTTATATTAAAGGTATGTTTTCCAATTTAACATAGAAATTTCTTTTAAAGTATTGTGATCGAAATTGTACATTAATTTAAAAAAAAAATGAAACATGCTTAAAGATAAGCGGACGCTTTGCCCCGCCTCGACATTTTTATTTCAAATCGCTCAAATAATACAAATAATTATTGAGTTAGCAAATTTTTAGTTTTTTGATGAATGTAAAGACCCATGTTCATCATTAGAACAGATGACAGGTGTTTTTTTTTTTGCTTTAAGATGCCGTAATTCCTTACGAGAAAAGTTGAACAATTGCAAGAAAAACTCATAAAAAAAATTGTTTTCGTTTTTCGTCAAACTTACGGGATATAAAAAAAACTTAGAAGGTCCACAAATGTTATGAACGTATAAAAGTGTAAATAAAATAAACTGGCATTTTCAGAAATGTTGAAAAATTCATGCAATTGTTTCCCTTGGCTTTGAAAGCCAGATGAACTTCAAAACCTAAAAATGAAGTATATATCGTTTTTTTTTTTTCATATGAAGAGCAAATATGTAAAGTGTTCAGAAAAAAAAAACAAAAAAAATTTGGAATAAACAAACAAATAAAAACATTTTTTTTATCAACTCCTAATTGCATGGATGAATTCTTCATTTGATTTATTCGGGTTATTTTATAGTTTGTTAGACTGTTTTTAATTTATCATTGTTGAAAACAGTTTGATTTATTTGATAAAAAATAAGTTTAAAAAACATTATGAAGTGTAAATTTTGAACAAATTATGGGCTTGTACGCACAAAAGGTTCGATAAACTATGTATATTAAAATCGAAGTGCATATATTTTACATGTTTTTGAATATTTCCCGGGATCCCGGGAATTCCCAGGAAACAGGCCACCAGATTTCCCGATTCCCGGGAACGAGAAAATGGCCGGGAAATGGACACTCTAATGTCTACATCATGAAGCCAAGAAATATTTTATTAATTTTTTTTTAATGATAGGGTCAGTATAGTATTCGAGGTCATGATAGTATTCAAGGAGAACCAAAGAAATCTATGAACCTTCTTTGAATCAAATTTTGCAACCTATTGGTCGAACTTGTGTATTCCATGCGAATTTTTAAATTAACATCTTATCAAACAATTCAAATATTTAAAAAAAAACTATATGATTCGCTTTTATGCCAATTTTAGTAAACCCTCAGACCCCTCTAATATGTTAGGGTCTTCTGTTGAACATAAATTGTAGCATTTTTGTTACCCACCTTGGAAGAGAATGTCGAAGGAAATTTGCTTTGCGAGACCTTTCGACTCTGATACTTGATAAAATATAAACAAATTTTATTAAGTCACTTGAGTTGAGACCATCATTTTGAGTTAATAATGCCAAACGATTTTCCATATTTCAAATTGTATTTGATGATTTTTTGACATTTTCTTAATTTTATTTGTATACTTTTACGTTGGAAAGAAAAATACAAATTTTCGAAAAAAAAAATGAAAGTGGCAAAACACGACAACTTAAAAGCATGTTTTCTTTAAATAATCTTTTATCCACTTATACTCCTTTGGCTCCAAGTGAGGCCTTATAACTTTCTTTCCTTTACAATTAATTTTAAATAATTTTAAAACCAAGTATTTAGTAAATTTGCCGCCAGCCCGTGGCGTAGAGGATAGCCTTCAAGTCTTCTAAGCCAGCGGGCATGAGATCGAATCCGGGTCACGGCACATATAGTACACTTTCTGTGGGTTGGTGGTTTTAGCATTTGTAAGATGCTAGCCATCATATCCTCGAAAGATGTACGCTTAGAATTAAGAAAAGGGAATCTCTTCGAGGAAACATCAAGTTTCATTGAGATCCTGTATGGGTTTGTGTTCGTTTGATTTTTAAAAAAAAAGTAAATACATTCGAGTAATGGATTTATACCCAAAAACGATTTTTAAGATTAACATTCTTAAGATCTATATTCACAAAACACAATAGTTGTTTATATGCCTCCTAATAATGTTGCCCGAGACTAGGATGCTTCTCTAATAATATCGCATAGGCAATTTATTTCGAAAAAAATGATAGCATGCAGGAGAAATTGGATGTTGTTATGGAAGTCGAATGAATCGAAATGAAATTGAATTTAGGGCTTAGTGAAAAAAAAGATAAATTGCAGTCGAAAGGACTAACTATGACTTCGAATATATCTTTTATTGATCGATGATGCTATGGAACATTCCATGTATCGTATAACCTTGATGATTCTTGAAACTGATTGTTCAACAAACGGACCATCAAAGAATAGAAATTTTTTTGTCTTGATAAATATTTCAATAAGTTTACGTTATTGCAAAGCATATTAAAATGTCTTAAACATTTTTAAAAACATAATAATTAGAATATTTTTGAAAATATGTTCTGGGGTTCAACAAAAAATTAAAAATAATTCATCATATAACTTTATTTTCTTCTCACTACGCGTTGCATCGCAATCAATCGAGCAGCTGAGGAAATGAGCTCTCCGAAATCGGGCCTACAACGAGAACTTCGAAACGTTTATCGGAAACACGTGGCTGGGCTAGAGCAAAAAGCTCGCTTCCCCAGAAAGTCACCCGATGAATCGCCATTGAATAGTAAACATTGAAACTTTCGATAGAATGCTTCGCCTTTTTGGAAATGTGCCAAGTAACTTTGTATGGTTATCAATTATAATAAACGATGGTCCCATCCAACGACAATACCGGTTTGATGTATGTTTTTCTCAATGTTTCCTGCATGCTGTTTCTCTGCATTTGTTGATTCAGGATAAATATTTCATATTTGAAAAGCAATTTCTTATTTCTATTTTCGGGGAAAACTGGACGTTTGACAAACGAACGAAATGGTCCCCCGCACCTTTCTTCCATCATTCGTTGAATGTGAACAGATCGACATGCAAATGTTCGGGCCTTCTTCAAGCAATTTTGATAGAATTACTACAGAGATGGAAAACCAATCAAATAGGCGCGTGCCCACACCGATGAATGAAGTCAAACGAGGTCACCAGAACACGATGGAAAAAGGATGTTGATTAGTTAAAGTGTAAGCTTTGAATCGAAGAAATTGTCATATATGTGAATGTGTTTATAAATTTGAATGGAATAGTTTTATACTATCTTAATGAATGGTTCTGATATTTTTTGATATTGCCTTATCCATGGGTTACAGAGAAAAGATATTATTTTCTCTCTAATTGGAATGAGCTTTTGGCTTTTAAAAAAAGGTTATCAACGTGTAACAACAACCTACATCAATATTAATCGGCCTTGCATCATTCCCAGTGTTCCCGGATATAGGTAAGCCATAGCAATGTTTCCTGAACTCGTTATCGGTCGATTCAATTAATCAGCATTAATTGTTCGATCAGTATGTAAGAGGCTATTTGTTTCTGATCGGATCTGGACTGATAATCGAACGAGTGCTGTCCCGTTTGAAAAAACATCCTGCGACCCAAGCCATGCCCGAGCATTAACGGCTCTCATCAGCTCTAGCCGAAACAATTTCAATCAAACGCCGAACCACGTGAACGGGTTGTGGGTGGACCACAATCAATTCATCCTATCGGAAGCGTGTTTACCTTAAATAAAGTACTGGAAGGAATTTAATCTATTGGTCCCTAGGGGCGAACCCATCGCAGATACGATGCACTGTGCCGTTTGGTTTGAGTGGGAGCACTTGCGGATTGATAGAAGAACAACTTCATTTCCAGTGAACTTAACCAAGACGGTTATTTTTCGCTCCTCCTGGTCTGCGAAATAAATCAATTTGCTTCCCTATCAGTGCACTCTCATTTGCCAACAAATTATCATTTTGTTCACTTGTTACTTGTTTTGTAAACATCAAACCGGTCTTCCACACACGGAGAGGCAGCCTAAAGGGACCGTAAGCTTTCTTCGAAGAGCAAATTGGAATTACACCGATGAGATAACAATACTTTTCCCATCGACATCCATCGACTTCCAAGACGTCTGGCCCGTCAAGGAGGACATTCTCCGGTGCTGCATTGTTTACTAAATAGATCCGATTGTTTTGTAAACAAGCTGTTTTATTTATTCTACCGAGCAGAATCAGCAATAACCGGAGGCCAAAGTCTATCTGGGCAAAGTGTTCTAGCGAATGATGAGCACCTATGGCTGCCACTGCCCAACGAC
Source organism: Uranotaenia lowii (assembly GCF_029784155.1). Lineage (NCBI taxonomy): Eukaryota > Metazoa > Arthropoda > Insecta > Diptera > Culicidae > Uranotaenia > Uranotaenia lowii. The sequence continues at coordinate 188,465,796 of NC_073692.1, read as the reverse complement.
GTGACAGTCAACGTGGTTTCCTATATGACGTCATACCCTGTGAAGCAGTACTTTGACCCTTTTGAGGGAGCGGGGGTTACGAGATCGAATCTGCGATTATGATTCCCGTTCAATTAGAAACCCCTCCCTTTACACACCTCCCTCTCCTACACTTGGCCTGGTACAAGATCAAACATTTTTACATCTTTTGATCAAATTCCAAGTTGGTTCGATGAATATTGTCAAAGATACAGCGAATTTTGTGAAGCACTCTGATCTTTTGGTATTTTTACTTGATTTTAGTTCCAAATCATATTCGTACAATTGTACATTAGGCCCAACTATACACAAAAAAATTTACGCAATTTTTGAAAACAGCTGCTGCTGAAACCTACTTTTTCGTGATTTCTTTCTCAAAATTAACCTTTTTATACGCTCACTGAGTGCCTGCTTCAAAATAACACAGTATTTTTCAATGGGTATTAAGTTCCGGTGCTTTGGGTACAAAAATGACTTTTTGAGCTTCATATCACTTCAGGGCATCCTTTGAATAGTGGAACGAATAAAAATAAGTCGAAATGGTTCAGAAGACTACCTTACAGCTTATTTTGAACTTTCAACTGATCAAATAATGCAAATCCAGCTGCAGAGAGCTTAGAAGTAAATAATTTTTACTGTAAATCGATTTTTTTATTAAAAATAAACATCATTATCGGGCCATTAAAAATTTCTAAATTTTACGGTGCCCACAAACATGATAACAACAAAGTAGCTATTAAGACGATTGCAGAATGGTATTTGTGATAAAAATCGAACCAGTAGTTTTGCAAATGGAGTCAAAACTGTGAACCTTTTTTTGCGAATTGTGTTTTTGATCTAGAAGTTTGCTAAAATGCTAAATGCTAGGGTAACGGACTTATTTTGAACTTTCGTAGTAAAATTTAATGTTGATGCGTTAATATAAAATTTTGGGAATTTGGCATTATTTCATGTAATCAACTCGCTGAAGCCCAAACTTGCCTTTAAACTAGGGTTGCCATTCGTCCCGCAAAAGCGGGATATGTCCCGCTTTTTTGTTGAATGTCCCGCTGTCCCGCTTTTTCCTCAAAATGTCCCGCTTTTTTTCTTGGAAAAATTTTACAAAGTTAACTGACTGACACCGAAAAAAATCATACTTTTGTCTCGATTTGAATTCTATGATGAACACAGAATCTTTCAAATCAACTTTTTCTCAAAATAAGTAGCATTTTTCATAGCTTATATAAGACAATACAGAATAAATCTAAAGCTCTTAGAATTACAGTAAGATTCTGATTCAGTTAAGTGTTCTTGCAGCACGTAAGCCAATGTATGAAAAAATATATTGTTGCCTCCATATAATTATAAATTAAAGAATTTTAGAGAAAAACTTTTTCGCCAGAATCTTAGTTAAATTTCCAAATACTATACACCAACTTTTTCGACTCAATTGTCCAAAGTATATAAATATGGAAGTTTTCTTGGTGTTTTCAAATTTTTTAACAAATTACCAAAAATACTAATTTTTATAAAAATTACACAATGATTTTTAACACGGTAATAAATCCACCGTTCACATGTAGGACTTCAAATGTTTTCACTCAAATAACGTGTTAATTTGCGAGAACCATGGAAATAAAACGGTACATATGGCATAAACCACTGTAAATATAAATCATGTAAGAAAAACTGAGCAAAATCAATCTGCGTCAAAAAAAACCTTAGTGTACTTTCTATAAACAAATTAGGCTGATGGTAAACGTATCAGTTTAGCTACACAATTAAGCTTTTTTTTAAATTTTCTTAAATGTCCCGCTTTTTTCCGCTGTGTCCCGCTTTTTTTCGTGAAATGTCCCGCTTTTTTCTGAAAGTATCTGGCAAGCCTACTTTAGACGGTATTCACTTCAATCGGCGTAAACCAAACCAACCATTGTTTTAACTTACTTTTTGTGCACTATGCTTTAAACCAAGCTAATCTAACAATCCACATTAATGGCAACTATTTGATAAACTTTTGTCAAAAGCTACAGCTTGAAGAAGCTTAAAAATATGAAGAAAAAAATCTGAACATGCACCAATTTTTCATTTAGTCACTATTGCTTATGCTTCTTGAAAAATTATTGACAGTTTGGTCTAAAAGTTACAATACAACCATTCAGGGTTGATTTTCGCGAAAAAAAATATACTTAGTTTGGTAGAAAAGCCGAAATACAAACCCCGTCTAAAGGATGGGTTTGAAAAAAAAAATGACAACAAATCGGCCAATATGCAACGAGTTTGTTTTTTGTAGCAGTTGAAATATCTCAGTTAATATTAGAACAATTTTAACAAAAAATATACTCAACTATAGCCATTTATGTTTCAAAACTCGGGAAAAAAAATGTTGAAATGCGAAAAATTAAAAATCTGGATTTTCAGCCCCTGTGGCTATGCATTTAAAAAAAAGTGTTGAAAAATTTACTCCAACGATATATTTTTTTCCTAGGACAAAAGTTGATTTAAAGATAAAAGTGATTTTTTGTAAATTTTTCAAATAGCATAATTCTCGCATATTTTTATCTTTTTGAATCTATGTTTTTACAGCACTGAAGGCAAACCAAATTCACTATGGTTTTGGAAGTCAAAATGCATCAATAAATGTCGCGGAGTTGATGATGTCAGACTTGTGTTCTGAAAATTGATCCCAAAGATAAATCAACTGGTCAGTATTTACCACTGCAGAACAAATTTTGTCGAGATTGCAGTGTGCTGTCAGAATTTTCAAAACATTTCTAAAACACTACATAACGGAAAAGTTTTTATGTTTTTACTCTATTCTTATCAAAAAAACAAAACATGACTAGGGGAAAGGTTTCCTAAATGGGCCTATCGGGTTAAATGACCCTACGGCTGTTTGATGAAATGGCTGACTAGACAGCTTATCTGACCAATGCATTTTGAGGATGATACGCTTAGAACATAAGGCAAGAAAGAATTTTTTGAATTTACAAACTCAAAAAAATTCAAAAAATCATACAAGGTTTTGATACATTTTGATGTAATATTTCGACTTTTAAAAATTATACGTACAGAAGCCTTAAACAAAAATTAAGATGGTTTTTGTTTCATACTCAAATGAACTTAAGAAATTAAACATATTTCAGCTTTTGTGGAGGTTTAATAATGATAAAATGGTGGAATAATAGAGTGTTTTTGTATGCCCCTATCATGTTTGTAAAATGCCTCCATCCTAAAATAACAGGTTTAATAGAATAAATAAATGATTTTTATCATTGAACCTTCAAATCAAAGCTCTGAATAACATCTTAAGAGAGAATTGAAGATCTAAAAACAGATTTGATAAAGTTTTTCTTATAGATGAACTGCCTCCATAGTATGGCAACCCTAACTTTTATTTTATTCCATAAAATTATAATATACATTGATTTTTATAAAACTTCAGCTTTGTCGAACGGAAATTATTACTTTCTAGCAGTTTCAATAAAATTATATGTTGCCTAAAAACAGAAATTTTGTTCAAAACACAAATAGGCGCACTTAGCCCGCACGGTTTGAGGTTTTGCATTTTAGACAACATTTATAATAAAATCGTTTTCTTGGAAACAGAAGAAAATTTTAACATAAAAATTACTCCAATGTATAGAAAACAGATGCCTGCTCACGTGTATATAGTTTTTGAACACATATTCGATGTGATGTTTGATTAAATCAGTGTTCTGGTTAATAGGCGCATATAGCCCGCTCCTCCCCTACTAGAATAAGAAAAGACAAGATTAACTGAATTATTCGCATGGATGAGCATCATTCGCTGTCGTAAATATAGCAAAGTTTAGAAAAAAAAACTTTTTTAGTTAAAGGGAGTTCAAACATAGGTCCAGGAGTTGGTCCAAAATAGAAACCTGGTGGTCCAAAATACCGACCAGAGTAATGATAGAAGAAACGCGTTTTAGGCTTAAATCTTGTTATATTGCAAAAACAACGATGATATGTTTCGATAAAAAAAGCCTTGATCTTCGTAATGGACGGATAATGCAGTCAAAAATTGTAACATGTACTTTTTTATTTCAGAAAATAGTATAGCCACTTCCCAAAGCGGTCCAAAATAGGTCCGTCACCCTAGTTATTCGTATTGAATAACGTAAAAATTATATTTATGTAAAATTTTATAAATAATTTTATGAAATGTCATCTAAAATGCAAAAAGTTTTGGTTTAAACTTCGTATAGAGCTGCTCCATAGTTTCCTTAGCGAAGTATAAAGATTTCGCCTAAAACTGTACTCACCCGCTTGTAGATCCTAACTATCCTAATCCCTAGTCGAATTTTTGAGAAATCTTGATTTGAAGTTTTTAGGTCAAAAAAACCAATCTTTATATATATATATAAATGAATTTCTGTCTGTCTGTCTTTCTGCCTGTTCCCTATAGGCTCAGAAACTAATGAACCGATTTACGTGAAACTTGGCAGGTGGGGTTATTGGAGGCCGGGGAAGGTTCCTATTATAGTTTGGACCCCTTCCCCTAACAGGTAGGAGGGGAGGGGCCTCCCAAACAAAAGACAATTTTTTGCATAACTCGAGAACCAATCAAGCAAATGGTATCAAATTTGGCATGGGGTGGTATTTGGGAACGGAGAATATTTCAATGAATATTAGGTACCCCTCTTTCCTCTCAGTGGGGTGATAGAAAGGGGAGAGGGGGGCTACCTTACAATTTTTCATATGACTCGAAAACTATTCAAGATATTGGAACCAAATTTGGCATGGGAAGGTATTTGGATACGAAAAATATTTCAATGATTATTTGAGACCCCTCCCTCTTTACAGTAGGGAGATATAAAGGGGGGAGGGGCCCTTTTTTTAATTTTTACATAACTCAAATACTAATCAAGCAAATGGAACCAAATTTGGCATGGGCGGATATTTGGGAACGTGATATGTTCTAATGATTGTTTGAGACCCCTTCCTTCTTCCAGCAGGGAGAAAGGAAAGAGGGAGGGAAGTTCCATACAATTTCTATTGCATAACTCAAGAACTACAACAGCAAATGGAACCAAATTTGGGTACGAGAAATGCTTCTTTGAATATTTGGTATCCCTCAATCCTTCAAAAAGGTGGATGAAAAGGGGGAGAAGAGATTTCCCTTACAATTTTCAGTATAACTGGAGATCTGATCGAGCAAATTTGAACCACATTTGGCATGTTAGGGTATTTGGATACGAGAAATGTTTCTATTATAAATGTAAGCCCCACCATTTTTTCAGCGGAAAGATATAAAGAGGGAAGGGGGCTACCATACATTTTTTTTGCATAACTCGAGAATTAATAGAGCAAATGAAATAAAATTTGGTAACCAAAATTTGTTGAGTACAAAAAATACTTTTATGAATATTAAATTCTCACTCCTCCATTCAAAGGGGGTTGCTACTTCCTTTCAAGTTTATGCATAACTCAAGAATTTACATCGCAAATAAAACCAAATTTGGCATGGGATGGTATTTTAGTAAGAGAATTTTTTTTATGTCGAACAGTTCCTTTCTTGCCGTGGGATGATAGAATTGGAAATAAAGGAAGGGAAGAGGAAAGCTGACATTTAACTTTTTTTTTACAAAATCCGAGAAATGGACAGAACTTAACATGGCAAATCATTTTGGTATGATTCTATGATTATCTGACACACCATCCTCCTTTCAGTGAGTAGGTACATAGGAGGAGGGAGGTGAACCCAATACAATTTTTTTAACATAAGTGCTCAATTTATGCTATGGCATAAATTTATGCATAAATTATGCTATAGCATAAATTGAGAACTTATGTTAAAAAAATTGTATTGGGTTCACCTCCCTTTTCCTATGTACCTACTCACTGAAAGGAGGATGGTGTGTCAGATAATCATAGAATCATACCAAAATGATTTGCCATGTTAAGTTTTGTCCATTTCTCGGATTTTGTAAAAAAAAAGTTAAATGTCAGCTTTCCTCTTCCCTTCCTTTATTTCCAATTCTATCATCCCACTGCAAGAAAGGAATTGTTCGACATAAAAAAAATTCTCTTATTAAAATACCATCTCATGCCAAATTTGGTTTTATTTGCGATGTAAATTCTTGAGTTATGCATAAACTTGAAAGGAAGTACCATTCCCCTTCCATTCACCCCTTTGAATGGAGGAGTGAGAATTTAATATTCATAAAAGTATTTTTTGTACTCAACAAATTTTGGATACCAAATTTTATTTCATTTGCTCTATTAATTCTCGAGTTATGCAAAAAAATGTATGGTAGCCCCCTTCCCTCTTTATATCTTTCCGCTGAAAAAATGGTGGGGCTTATACATTTATAATAGAAACATTTTTCGTATCCAAATACCCTAACATGCCAAATGTGGTTCAAATTTGCTCGATCAGATCTCCAGTTATACTGAAAATTGTAAGGGAAATCTCTTCTCTCTTTTCATCCACCTTTTTGAAGGATTGAGGGATACCAAATATTCAAAGAAGCATTTCTTGTACCCAAATTTGGTTCCATTTGCTGTTGTAGTTCTTGAGTTATGCAATAGAAATTGTATGGAATTTCCCTCCCTCTTTCCTTTCTCCCTGCTGGAAGAAGGAAGGTCAAACAATCATTAGAACATATCACGTTCCCAAATATCCGCCCATGCCAAATTTGGTTCCATTTGCTTGATTAGTATTTGAGTTATGTAAAAATTAAAAAGAGGGCCCCTCCCCCCTTTATATCTCCCTACTGTAAAGAGGGAGGGGTCTCAAATAATCATTGAAATATTTTTCGTATCCAAATACCTTCCCATGCCAAATTTGGTTCCAATATCTTGAATAGTTTTCGAGTCATATGAAAAATTGTAAGGTAGCCCCCCTCTCCCCTTTCTATCACCCCACTGAGAGGAAAGAGGGGTACCTAATATTCATTGAAATATTCTCCGTTCCCAGATACCACCCCATGCCAAATTTGATACCATTTGCTTGATTGGTTCTCGAGTTATGCAAAAAATTGTCTTTTGTTTGGGAGGCCCCTCCCCTCCTACCTGTTAGGGGAAGGGGTCCCAAACTATAATAGGAACCTTCCCCGGCCTCCAATAACCCCACCTGCCAAGTTTCACGTAAATCGGTTCATTAGTTTCTGAGCCTATAGGGAACAGGCAGAAACACAGACAGACAGAAATTCATTTATCTATTACTAGCTGACCCGGTGTGCTTTGCTACACCTTTCAAAATCGAATGATATTTTCAGAATTCACTCAAAATTTTATTGTTTTGTTGCCATTATTTTAAATCAAATTATAACATAAATCATAAGCAACCCCTATAAAATGAGAGCTGCAGCTGGAGTATTGGATTGCAATCCAAAAATAACTTAAACTAATATTCTGAATCTTGATCTATAAATTTGTGTTAAAGAACTGATAATTTTAATCTGTTTCTTAAGCTTCGCCCTAAAAAAGGAGGGTCTCAAATAAATCGTACGCAAACAATCCAACTGATAAAATATGGTTGTTTTTGCTTGATATATTCTGGATTTATGCTAAAAACTCATAAGAGAGCTCCCCTTGTCCTTCCCTCCCCCCTGCTGAATGGGGGGTGATTTTTAATAATCATACCCATTTTATTCATTCCCAAAAATCATCTTGTATCAAATATTGTTCCATTGGTTGATAAGTTTTTAAGCTTTACAACAAAATGTATATGGAACCCCCTTCCTTTTTTCTCCTCTCTACACTGAAAAGCGTAAGGGTCTATAACAATCGTAGGAACATATCTCGTAACCAAGTACCTTTCCATGCAATATTCGTTTCCATTTGTTGGCTTCGTTAGCATAAATTGAGAACTAATGCTAACAAAATTGTATTGGGCTCACCTCCCTCCTCCTATGTACATTGTACATACTCACTGAAAGGAGGGTGGTGTGTCAGATAATCATAGAATCATACCAAAATGATTTTCCATGTTAAGTTTTGTCCATTTCTCGGAAAAAAAGCTAAGTGTAAGCTTTTTTCTTCCTTTATTCCCAATTCTATCATCCCACTGCAAGAAAGGAATTGTTTGACATAAAAAAATATCTCGTATTAAATAACCATCCCATGGCAAATTTGGTTTTATTTGCGTTGTAAATTCTTGAGTTATGCATAAACTTGAAAGGAAGTACAATCCCCCTTCCGTTCTCCCCATTGAATGGAGGGGTGAGAACTTAATATTCATAAAAGTATTTTGTGTTCTAAAATACTTTTTGATACCAAATTTTATTTCATTTGCTCTATTAATTCTCGAGTGATGCAAAAAATTGTATGGAAACCCCCCCCTTTCCCCTTTATATCTTTCCGTTGAAATAAGGCGGGGCTTCAATTTATAATAGAAACATTTCTCGTATCCAAATACCCTCACATGCCAAATATGGTTAAATTTGCTCGATCAGCTCTCCAGTTATACTGAAAATTGTAAGGGAGACCTCTTCTCCCCCTTTTCATCCACCTTTACGAGGAGTGAGGGATACGAAATATTCATAGAAGCATTTCTCGTACTCAAATATCATTCCATGCCAAATTTGGTTCCATTTGCTGTTGTAGTTCTTGTGCTATGCAATAAAAATTGTATGAAACTTCCCTCCCGCTTTCCTTTCTTCCCGCTGGAAGAAGAAGGGGTCTCAAACAACCATTAGAACATGTCACATTCCCAAATATCCGCCCATGCCAAATTTGGTTCCATTTGCTTGATTAGTTTTTGAGTTATGTAAAAAATTAAAAAGAAAGCCCTTCCCCCTTTTTATCTCCCTACTGGAAAGAGGGATGGGTCTCAAATAATCATAGGAATATTTTTCGTATCCAAATACCTTCCCATGCCAAATTTGGTTCCATTTGCTTTATTAGTTTTTGAGATATGTAAAAAAATATATATGAAAGAGGTCCCTCCCTTTCAACTGTAAAGAGGGAGGGGTCTCAAATAATTATTGACATATTTTTCGTATCAAAATACCTTCCCATGCCAAATTTGGTTCCAATATCTTGAATAGTTTTCGAGTTGTATGAAAAATTGTAAGGTAGTCCCCCTCCCCCCTTCCTATCACCTCACTGTGAGAAGGGAGGGATACGTAATATTAATTGAAATATTCCCCGTTCCCACACACAACCTCATGCCAAATTTGTTACCATTTGCTCAATTGGTTCTCGAGTTATGCAAAAAATTGTCTTTTATTTGGAAGGCCCCTCCCCCTCTTCCTGTTAGGGGGAGGGGTCCCAAACCATAATAGGAACCTTCCCCGGCCTCCAATTCCTCCACCTGCCAAGTTTCATGGAAATCGGTTCAGTAGTTTCCGAGTCTATAGGGAACAGACAGACAGACAGACAGACAGACAGACAGACAGACAGACAGAAATTCATTTTTATATATATAGATATAAAATTCTCTTGTAACGGTGTTTGTAGTACTACTCCTCCGAAGTGACCAAAACGATTCAAATGAAATTATTTTTAGAATATTCTGTGGGCATGCGAATCGGTTTATATCGAATAAAAACAACAAAAAGTCGCATCAATTGTCCGTAATCTTTGAATTTGTAAGAAATTGAATCAAATTAAAGTCATGGCCTTCAATTTTTTCGAGATTTTCTTTCCTTTGGGCGTCGGGCGGGCGGTTTGTTTTTCACCTCTATGGTCGAGGCGTCGCCAGCAAACGTCGAGAAAGGATAGTAACCAAGGCATAGCATACTGATTAGTTGAAATATTTTGGCGCGCATTTCTAAACCAAGCATAATTTCTATGCATGTGGTGGCGATATGAAGCCTCGATGTGTTTTTATCTACTTGATTCCTACATTATTTGTACAGCACATGGTAATGCATGACGCCCAGATTGATATTTTACTGATCAAATCAAAACCATTTAAACGATTTAAAAAATGAAACTATTTTAAGTTCAGAAGAAATTTTGGTTTGAAAAATATGAATTTGGTACTGATGCAATTTTATAATCCAATACCCTCAGAATCATTTTTCGAACATGTACAAATGTGCTCAACTGAAGATATATGAAGTGCTTTCAAATTTACAGAACAACAACAAAATCCGTTGAAGTTGAACAGACACTTGAACTGAACAAAAGCCTGTCCTTCAAAAAGGATTATACACGATTAAAGTTTACTTTGAGGTCAAATGCAAAGATTTTTTTTGATTTTTTGCAAGCTTTAGTGAAAGTTATCAATAAATTAAGAAGAATTTTCAGTTAAAACATACATTAAGGTCGCGGTACACCTCACGTGAAAATGAAAATGAAAAATCTTATTTTATCAAAAACTCAAAAAGCGACACATATTGGCTTTGTAACATGGTGGAATCGTTGGGGAATAGTTAAAAGATGAATTTTGAACTGGTCCCGGTGTTTAAAAACTCTTTAAAATGTTTTATTTTCGATTCTGCTGATTTTCACCGCGGAAATTTCCTCATGTTGGGGGAATCGAAATAAAAACCATTTTAAGAAGTTTTAAACTCTGAGACCAGTTCAAAATTCAGCTTTTAACTATTCCCCAACGATTCCACCATGTTTCAAAGCCAATATGTGTCACTTTTTGGAGTTTTTGATAAAATAAGATTTTTCATTTTCATTTTCACCTGAGGTGTACCGCGACCTTTAGAGGTTTTAATTTAGAACAAGTGCAAACGTTCAACATTTACAAAAAAAATGTATACATTATTTCTTCATCTATAAATGGTTGAGCCCAAATAAAAAATCGGACTGAAAAAAATCAACTTTTTTGTCAAATCATTCACCGAAAAACTGTTTACAGGTTCACTGTTTGTTTACACAGAATTCAAGTACGTACTTAACATAAACGTGTGTTTTTGTTTACTATATTTTGGCTACAAAGACGAGACTTTAGATCCGCTTTTTTGTGATTGATATTCCAGAAACATAATTTTTTTGATAGCAGAAACATAATTTTTTTTTGATTAGTTTTTATTATGACCTGAAAGTGCCGAAATTAACATTAACTCCTGTCATTTCACACGGTGAAACAAGTGGCAATGCGCCTTTTAGCCATTAAACCTTTTAAGATTTTTTTTTCCAAAAAGGTAAGAAAGGGTATCCCGAGTGTTGAATCTGAAGCGGATATTCAAAATTTTTAAATGGCTTTGTAAATGAAGGTCACATGGTAAAACAGTTTTCAGTGAAATTGAAGTACCAAGCATTATTTCATTCTGGAGAAAAACTGCAGATATAACAATGAAAGTTGATAAAAAATACAAACAGGAACAAGTATTTAATTCATTTTGAAGTCTTTACACTGACGCATCTGAAAAAGAATAAAGTGTTTCCACTTGCATCAGTAAATGGGACAAATGTACCTTTACTTAGATATTTCTTATTGAAAGAATTTGAAAGTTGAACTGTGATCATAGCCGAAAGACACTTATATGTTTTTAAAAGGTTTCGAGGTATATTTACATGAAAACTTCCAGAAAAAACGAATGAACTTATGGAATCATTGTAGCCTTAACAGATTAGCTCTTTTTGATCTATTTAATTTTTAAAAACCTCAATGCTTCAGTTAGAATCTTAAAAAAAAACAATGGTTTAAATTGGCAGATATGTCACTTAGGATAAAAATGCAAATAAAATTGCTGTAATTCGGTTGAATATAAAAAAATCTTAACATATTTTTCCTCCTTTCAAAACCGATCGTTTTTTTTTTTTCATTAATTGAATAAATGTTCAAAGGAATTTAATTAGCATTTTTTGCTGAAATAAATAATAAAACGGTGAACTTTTTTTTTGACATGGTTTTGATGAACATATGGATACTATTTAATTACCACTGCTTCCAAGGGTGAAAGTAGTGAACAAAAAGCTGCTTGAAAATAGTTAGTGAAAAATCTTCTCTAATTTTTTTTTTATTTCTTCAGTTCTAAAGAATTTACCATCCGAATAAACTCAGGAGCTGAAAGTACTGCGTTAGGCATAATATTGGGCAAATACTCCTAAAATGGTCCCGATATTCAAAATTCTTTTTCCATAAAGTTTCATATGCAATAAATTCCAATTAATGAGAAACTTTTGATTTCGATTTAAACCTTAATGTGAACTCGAGCAAAGTGGAGTAAATCAACTAAATGGTATTCAATAAATGAAACATAGATATTATCAACATAAAGTTATTTATGGAACAAGTTACAAAGAGTGGTATTTTTAAGCAAGTTTGCCAAGTTTGATGGTCACGTTGAGTGCTGAAAAACACAATTTTTCAACGGGAAGCTGATATCTGACACCATCCGGCAATATTCAAAGCATCCGAATCAAAGAAAAGTGAAAGAAAATTTATCCTGTAAGATGGTAATGTTTTGATAATCTATGTACATACCCGTAGAATTGAGTTAAAATTTTTAGGTTTGATTCCGATAGAATTAAGCGTGACAATTCGAGTAAACGGAAAAGAGGGATATGCAAAAAAAAACTAGGACATGTTCATAAAAGCGAGACGCCAAGTTAAACATGGTAAGACGAAGTTTACCGGGTCTGCTAGTATATATATAAAGATTGGTTTTTTTGACCTAAAAACTTCAAATCAAGATTTCTCAAAAATTCGACTAGGGATTTTTTTAAAAATTTGCCCAGACGTGTAGAATTACCTAAGAAATCGAGCCCTATACTTGGTTTTGATGGTCACTTTTTTTTTATAATAACGGTCCAGGGGGGCACCGTGCCACTGGTAGTGCACCATAAAGTGGACGGTGGAACACTCTGAAAATATTCGGTGTTGCTTGCGCTCTCACCAATACTATCATGAATTTTGACAGCACGTGCTTCCCGATGTAAACAAATATCAGCTGGTTGGTTTATTTCTATACCGCAAAAATTGCGTTCGAGCTGTTTTTTTTCTCTTTATTATCCCGAAGAACGGAAACTTGTTCCGGATTCAATACCAGTGCCGTTTCCAACAGAGGCGGAGAATTTCACCTGGATGGCACGTTCCAAAGCAAACAACGCTTCCAAGAAGAAATGTGCCCAGAAGGCTTGCTGCAATCGGTTCCAGGCGATGACGAAAAAGAGCAGCAAATCCGAGTGCAAAAAGGCCAACCCAAAGATCTGGTGGAATCGCCCAAACCGAAAAGTTTTCTTGTTCGGGAGGGTCCTATAAGTTGGTCTCCACAGCAAGAATCGTTCAGCTGCATCGAAGCTACTCTGCTTCGAGCTGTGCCTTAGGGTGACGATGCTCGGTTGCGCCAAGTCCCGGATTCCCACCCGTTGCCCTTCAAAAACGTTAGTTCGAGACTACACTCGTATGGGAGCTTGAATTTCGTTCGTTTCGGTCTGTTAGCAAAATTTTCTCCCCCGACTTCCGCGATCTAAGTTCGCCCATTTGACTTCCAAGAATTTTTCTTTTGTAATCTGGAAACGGAAATAGGTACTCGAACGAAGATGAGATTTGCGAGGAATAAACGTTCAAAATACCGGAACCTTCAAGCTGGGGTATCTGCAGTCTAGCAGCAGCAAACATAGACCGCCCAGAATCAGCCGGTATTGCAGTTATCATCAGAGTCAGAGGCGAATCTACCAAGCAAAATAAATCTGAAATCTTCACAATTCAACATAATACATAAATTCATGTTAAAATTTTCATATTATTTACTAGACAATGATCAACTAAAGTAAATTGGTTTCAATTTTCGAAATCAAACGAAAACAAATACCAGCTGTAATGGATTTTTGACAGCTTGATGTTTTCTGTTGACACTGCCGATTTCACGTACACCAACAAAGGTGGGTGCAAAACTCGATTCATGCTCGTTTTCAGCTTGGAAGGTGCAACACTTTCGGGTGGTGAAAACAAATACGGTATAAGTAAAAAAAATCCGATAAACATGCTTCGGAAAAAAGACTGTAGATCAGCTAGAATGCTCGAAAAAAAATCACTTAGTGTCCAAGACAGCTGAAGTTAGAAGTTATACGTTGCACATAAGGATTTTTTTTTTGAAATTTTTTAAGATCACGAACACAAAAAATGAAAAAAAGGTGTAAAAATCATACTTTTCAATCAATGAATCATCAAGATTGTTTCAGTCACACCAGGTAAATTTTTAAAAGAGGATTGCTAAATTGACGTTATTTGGCACATTTTTGCATTTTTAGATTTCAAAATACGAAACACGGAATGTCCATTAAAAAAAAGTAATGATGCAAAATTAAAGATTTTTTTTTTGGAAACACCCGGATAAAGTTACAAGCCGCCAAACTGTCAATAAAGTCACATTGACTCTCCAGAGCGGATTAGGGTTAAAGGATTGAGTATTTTTCTGAACACAAGAAAAACTCAAAATAAATTTCCCTCTTTGCTCTTTGATTGGATCGGTTTTATTTTTAATTTTCGAATTACAGAAAAAATAACAAATCCCTTGTAAACTACATACTTTCAGCTTTTTTGTGCAAATTTTCAAGTAAAAATACTTAATGAGTGATTTTCTACAGCATTTGCAAAGTGATGCACCTTTACTTCCAGTCTTAAAATTTGTGAAGTGCTAGGTAAACAGTTGATTTCGATTGTGTGAAAATTACATCAAAAAGTATCAACCGGAGAAGAAATGGCAGCTTGTCAAAGTTATAAGAAAGTGTGTTGCTTCACGGGTTTTTTAATTTTTTTTGACGATATTGTACGTCATTTCTTCAAATTTTAAAACAATGGACTAGACTGGACAATGGAAATTCACGGTTAGTAAACACTCCAGATTTTTCCGGAACATAACTATCCAAATCTGAGCAATTATTTTTAAAAACCTTACTAAATCCAGGCATTTCAATTTAAAATTTTCTACACGAAATCGAGACAATATTTGGTTAACTCCATGTCAAACCACATATTGTTCAAAAGATGATTCTGAAGAAGTTTAAGAAAAGCACAGCATTGAATGCTGGTATGATTTTAATTTTTATTTTTTTTTTTTTTTTGTAAAACTTCACGATCGTGAACAAGAATCCATCTCAAAACGATAGGTTAAGGTTTTTCTTTAATTTAAGCTTGATAGCGTGATTTAAAAATCGTTGCACAGCTAAGCACATGATTTTGGTTTTTATGCTGTATTTAAGCCATTTCAACCGAATTAACTCGATTTTTTGTCGAATGCATTCATACAGGATTGGCCAACAAGATGCAAAAGTTGAAGTGTTCCAAAAACGAGACATACAAATTAAAAAAAAAACATTTAAAACAGCTTGTCTTTGGGCACAGACAGTTGCATAAACAAATTTTATGTCGTGCTTAACGTTGTTTGATTTTTTCCAATGGTTGCACATTTTAAAAACCTTCTTGAGGCTCAGGCACCATGTGGTCAGAGGCTAATATTTGTTACAGAAGCGGGGGGGGGGGGAGATTTTTCATATAAACCGTCCAATGCACAATGAGAAAATTCAGACCCAAAATCTTAAAAAACATCAAGCCACCGGTTTGAAAGTCTGGAATAGCATTTATCACACGTGAAATTCCCTTAGAAACTCGAATCTGCCGCTGTATTTAACCGGAGCTATCTGAGTTAAGTGTTATTTGACCTTATTTGCCTTGGCATTATTGAGTTTTTTTTCTTTACGTGTCCTACGAACATAAAATTCTGTGCCATTGAAATTCCATAGAATGAGCTGTAATGTATTTAATATTTTTTTTAAATGCCTTTTTACAGGTGAAAAGCGATTTGTTTTGCCCACCTTTACCCCTATAAAGAAGATGTGATTTTATATTGTAGCATTTCATCAATCTTCAAGAAACATTTATTTCACATTGAAATCTTTCCCAACAATTTCCCGGCTGAAAAACTGTGACTGTAATGATAAGTAATATTTCACGTCTTCCAACCTTCGACTACAACAGTCTTTGTGATAAATTTTGATTTTGTTAAAGGAACAACCAAGAATTCATAGATTACGATGTCTTCCATACAAACATCCGTCCAAAAATGAATGAAATCGTATGTTGGGCGATTATTAACCTGATTTTCTACCCGGCACCATTTTTGATCACGTTCATCGATTTTGACGAAATTTGGCCTGGTATTAGATCAAACATTTTTACATCTTTGGACCAAATTTCAAAATTTTTCAATGAAAATTGTCAAAGATACAGCAAGTTTAGTGAAACAATTCCAAATTTCCCTTTTCTACGGAAATAGCTCTATTTTTGTTTCCCGTCATTGAAAATACTTCAAATTTCGTATAGTGTTAGTTGAATAGTTTAAATAGATTGTGTGAAATTTTCATGAAAAAATCTCAACCGAGAGAGAAATGGCAGCTTGTCAAAGTTGAAAGTGGGTGCGCAGCTTCATCCGATTTCATTCTTTTTTGAACGCAACTGTAGTTCTATAAGATTTGTCGTCTCGAAATTTGAAAAACCGGATTTTTTGTAGAACAATCTTTAGATTCTATGCATAAAATGTAGAGTGAATGCCGAATGGTCGGGATAAAGTATTTAAAAATAAATCTTATAAAAAAGTAGTCCCTCAATGCCAAAACTTTTTAAGTGACTTTGACACTTTTCAGACATTGTAAGTTGCCTGACTTTTTTAATACATAAGATATGTTTTTCAGCTAGTTCAATAATCTTAAAACTTCAATTTTAATATTTCAAGAAAGAAAAAAATATTTATGGAAGTGAGAAGTGTCTTTGAATAAGGTTGAATTATTGAGTGCATAAAATATGAAGAATTCGAGAGGAAAACAGTTAATTAGAGCACAGAAATTACTAAAAATC
The DNA here is from genome assembly GCF_029784155.1 of Uranotaenia lowii. Taxonomy (NCBI): domain Eukaryota; kingdom Metazoa; phylum Arthropoda; class Insecta; order Diptera; family Culicidae; genus Uranotaenia; species Uranotaenia lowii. The sequence continues at coordinate 188,449,073 of NC_073692.1, read as the reverse complement.
AATAGTTAAACTTAAATATTCACTTATTAAGCAAAAAAAACATGTCATATTAAAAGACAATCTAATTTTTATTTTTCAGTTGCATGTTATCAATGAACGTGTTCAATTTTGTATGGAAATTTGTATGAAGGAAGTAATTTTTGTATATGAAATCATCCAGGAAATTCAAATAAGCTTGAAATGAAGTTTGTCTTTGATAAGATATTGATTTTACCTTCTCTCAAACTTCATTTTTCGTCAACATGAGAAGAAGCAAAGTATTTCATGACAAAAAAAGTTATAACCAATTTTTTTTCAAATCGGAATCCATTGAAAAGTATTGTAAAATTGCAGGCTTTGCTTGCTGGAGCTTTCAATCATTTCATGGCGTGTTTTCGGTTACATAAATCAATAAACTCATTGGCTATGCAAAGCAGGTCATTGCGATTTTTATTTTATTTTTTTTCACGCCTATGATTAAAAAGTTTTCAAATTAGCAATCAAAAACAATAATTTTTTTTTTTCAATTTTTGGTATGACATCGATTATCATTTCTGGGGTAAGGTTGGGTTTTTGTTCATATGAAATGTATTGGAAAAGTTTTTCAATAACGATCCGCCAACTGCAACGACTATAATCGAAACAAAAAAAAAAGAAATGTATTGCAGGAACCAAAAAAAATTCAAAAATCTATGGTGATTTTGAATGGAAATTTTTATTTCCCGTACAAATCAAAACACTTTGCGCAATTCAGGACTCAATTAATAGCTTCCAGTGGCAGTAAAAGGTGTTTTTTTGGTATGAATCCAGCTGAGTTACAACAGCGCGAATGAGTGAATTCACGTCACAAATTTTTTCCAGATGGTTGGGTTGTTACAAATCGAACATAGTTTAGTTAATTTTTTAATTTGTTCATTATTTTCAAATAGAAAACAAAAATATTGAAAAAAAATGAAAAAAAAAATTTTGGTGAATCTATAAATAAAGACTGTGAGAAACAGTAGTAATTTTAACGTATGATTCCTCAATATGTTGCTATTCAAATGCCAGTCAAAATAAGGAAAAGGTACTGAAAATGTACGATTGTACAAGTCGGAATAACAAAATATCACTTTTAAAAGTGTACATAAAATTTGAAGGCTCTAATGAATTTATCAGAATAACTAACTTTTGTTTTAACTGAATGAATTCACGTCACAACTTTAAAGAGGCATAACTTTGTTCGTTGTTGTTCAATTAAGAAGCTATGAACATCGAATTGTGGGTAATTGTTTTCTCTACAACATAATTGAAAACACCAATATCCTATTCCCAAAGAAAGAACAGCGATCGAAGTGGTATGCACTGAAGTCAATTCTAGGGTGAATTCACGTCACAAGAGTAATCGATTTCAACACAAACAACTTAAACTTTTTAATGACCCAATTATATTCATTTTGAGGGAAATTCTATTTGCGACCGTTTGCTTCTATATTTTTATTTCATTTTCAAGTAAATTGGTATAGACTTCTAGAATGATAACAGTTCCGTAAAGTCCGTTGAAGCGATTTCACGTCACGGTGGAATGTGTCATGAGTACTTTTCATGTAATTCCTCGCGAGGCACCAGCAGTGATTTTTTACAATTCCTTTATTTGAAACGGCTCGAACCAGCTGTGATGTTTATTGTGTTTTTCAATGCCAAAAGACCTATTAAACAGCTAATGATGTAGAGAAATTAATCCAACTGTAAGTTGAAATTTCAGGGACTAGACAAGATGAAAATTAATGTTGAAAAACATGCGAAAAAAATTCGCCTTGTCTCCCGGTAGGACTTGAACCCACATCTTGCGCCTTTCCGGGGCCCATGTATTAACAGGATCTACTACAAATTTGAGTCCAACTACCGGAAGTGATGGGAATAGAAATGACTACGAAAATGATGATGATCACATGAGAAAACAATTCCCTTCATTCCGATAGACATCGACACTCGACCAGTATAACTTTCATACGTCAGATTGTCTCCTGTAGTAGAATGTTAATACATGGGCCCCGGAGAGGCGCAAGATGTGGGTTCAAGTCCTACCGGGAGACAAGGCGAATTTTTTTCGCATGTTTTTCAACATTAATTTTCATCTTGTCTAGTCCCTGAAATTTCAACTTACAGTTGGATTCATTTCTCTACAAAAAAGTTTCGCTGACTGAATGTTTGAGTCAAGACTCATCTCTGGGTCACAGTTTAAAAACAGCTAATAATTTTTTTTTGAATAGCGAGATACGAAGCTAAGATCTTCGACAAAGTTTTTCAGCGGAAATTTTCCTTTAGAGTATTTATAAATTGGCACAATCAAATAAGAATATTTTTTGAGAAGTACTTATTCTAGGCATCTCAAAGCGGGGTAACTTCCACGTATCACTTTTGCATCCCATTGTTCAAAATTTAGTATTTTTAGCAAATTTGAAGGAAATAGCAAATGAGTTTTATGATATTATAGAAATCTTTCCTTTTTTTTTGGTCAACCGAAATTACAATTTTTCAAAAAAAATTGTGATGAGGAAGAAAAAAGAAGAATTTTAAGCGCGTTTTCGCGAAAACAGTTTTAATACACTTCACCTCTTAGCTTAATTGAAGAGATATAACAATTTTGGTGATAGTCTTATTTTTCGAAGATTTACTGCTTTTTTGTTCACACATCTTGTACAAATGTTTAATTTCGTCAGATAAAAATTGTAAACGGTCCTGTTTATTTATAAACCGTCAAGACGACCAATTCTAACGAACCAATTTTCAATTGGTTTGAAAGTTTAAATGTGTTCATCATCATCATCGGGGAAACACACAACAATAATCGAATTATCTCGTTTCTACACATTCATCATTCCAGGGTAAACTTTCGTCGATTTGCTTGTGCTTGGCGATGCTACTTGCCAGCTCACGAGGCCAACCGCCGTCAAAGCCGCTGGACAGAAACACAGCAAATGCCAGCGTTAATGGTAGCAGCGACAGCTTTCCGGAATCGGTGATGAAAAAGGATCTCTTCATGTCCCGGGGTTGGGGCGCTTCGGGGATGCCATTTACGATGTTCTACCTTAATCACTACACCAAGGCGCAAAAAGCGTACGCCCAAACGCAGAAGCAGCAGCAGAAAGTTCGCAAACAGCAACAACAGTCGACGGACAGACGCTTTCTGGACGAACCATCGCTGGGCAGTGGAGTTGGAGGATACGTGGATCAGCCAAGAACTCTTCCCTATGGTACGCGATACGCCGATGAGCCGCTGGCAAATGCTCGTCAAAGCGAATACGGTGCATCTGCATCTGCATCTGCCTCTGGATTCAATCGGGAGGACGAATATGCCGATGCCAGCAGTGGCGGTGTTTATTTGCCATCGAAGCCAAGTTCGCCCAGGCGTCAGTACAACGTTCCCCAGCTTTTCGTTTCCTACGGCTGGGGACCGATGGGATAAAAAGTAAGGCTGGTGAGAAAGAAAAACATCTCCGGCACATATCGCCCAGCAAGCTGAGAAGCATGATTGCCGTTTTCCGTTACACTACTATAGAAGAGTTATTTATTTCCGACTATTAGAACTATTCCTGTATTTAAATATGTAATATAATATCTAAGAAAAAAAATCATCCGTTCCCGTTAACTTATATCGAACATCTAGATGTGAATACATATAAAATTATTATGGTGTCAAAAGTTGTTTTTTTTTTATTTTGATCCAATAATCCTGAATCTGTTGAAACAAGATATGGATGTCATTAAAATAGATTGTAAAAAAGTATGTTTGTGCGTATGCTTTCGTATTTCTTCCAGGCCATGTCATTATTGTTTTATTTATTTCGAGGGGATCGATTTACTGCAAAACACCTACATATGCGTTGATTTTTTTTTCTTCATCGAGCAAAAGATAATATCCGAAAAAGCTCCATGTGACACAATTTGGAAGCACTTGTGTATCGTGAATTTCTTTGTTGCATTTGAAGATTTATTTTTGGTTCAGAAGTATGAAAATGTGAAAATTCAAATTGTTTCCGTCCGGTTTTTGTTAAATTCACTTTTTTCGAGGATAATCCGTATGATTATCACACCAATTATATTTTTATTCCGCTGCAGAAGCCTTAACAATGGAGAAATCTATACGAGGGAGTACCGATGGTCGCTATGCTGATTCTACAAATTTGGTCTTGAGTGATATGAGTAAATTCAAGTGTCGTGTTTGGTTCAAAATCATTATTACTTTTAAAAAAATTACAAAATTTCGAATTGAAAATATTCGAATAGAGGTGATTTAAAAGTTGAAAAGGGGACTTCAGGTACATACGTGCGATTTATATTCCAATATCACATTGATGCCTTACGTGCATTTGAAAAAAATCGCAAGTGAAGTTTTTGTCTCTGAGGAACTTTTTTGCACCTTCGATAGTGCTGATTATATTTACCTATCTCAAAACTGAGCATGGTTCTCAATTATCATTCGAAATGCAGCTTAAATTAACTTCAAATTAAGCAAGGGAGCGCGGGGTATCATGGGCCACATTTTTCTTTGCTCCATTACTTCTTTGTTATAGAATTTTTTTTTTTCATTTATTTGTTACATAAAAGATAAAATGAAAAAGATTAATGGCATGGTTTTCTACATATCTAACGCATAATAAGGATTTTTTTTTTATTTTTTATAAACTTATTTCCCCAAGTTCTGACTGCTTTAAAAAAAGTATTTTCTTATTTTTTTGGATTTTGAAAAACGACGGGGAATTGAGGGCCACCGAATCCAAAATGATCAAAACTTCTTAATTGATTTAATTATTTTAAAGTAAATAAAAAAAGATAGTTATGTATGATCGAATAGTTTCAAAAACCTGGCTCGCGAACTTTTTGGCAATATTCGTCAATTTATGTTCGTCTCTATCGCATTGAATAAAATTGACGGAATATTTTTCATACCTCTTGATTTGTAATAAGAAAACTTAAAAGATAGAAAAATGTATTTTATGTAATGAATGTACCACCCAAATATAGATGGCCCATGATACCCCACATTATGTAGCCCATGGTACCCCACAAGTTATGATTCGTAAATTGGTTGCGTTTGTGAAACTTTTTGATATATCATGGAAAATTCCTTCTCTATGTGAATGAGCATGACAAAACTAAGATCATTAGTATATAAGTATATTTTGGTTATAAGCTTTAGGTTTCCCACCAATGCAATTTGCAGGTTCTTGTTTAACACTAAACATATCGACACCTTGTACATAAAGGGTGTTCGAATCCAAAAGTGGTCAAACTAAATTGCGTGTAATTCGATTATTTGTTTATTAATAAAATAAAAAAATCTTTCTTTTCGAAGTTCAATATGTATAAAAGACGGAATAATACTCAGTTAAGATTCCGGTCAACTTAGTTCAAATTGGCGAGACTTTTGTTTGACGCCTGCCATCAGATTTTGTAGAGTAACCGTGTCCACTTTCTTTGGAGAGAACGCCAGTTTACGTTGAACTGCTTCTCGCTGCTTACAGATTTTTGGGACTTCTTACGGTTTTGCTTAACTATCGTCCAATATTTCTCGATTGGCAGAAGTGCTGGTGTGTTGGGGGGGAAAACCTGAATGTTGTTAGCGGCATACCACTCTATGGCCGATTTTCATAATGGCAGGATGCCAAATCCAGCCAAAACAGCACAAACAAGTCATGTTTTTTTTCAGGAAAGGCAGAAAACGCTTTTAAAGACATTCTTTTACGTAAATTTCTAGATTGACTTTCCCGGCTGCAACGAAAATGTCGCTTTTTAAACCACAGATACAGATAGCTTCCCAAATGATATATTTCTTGGCAAATTTCGCTAGTTTAATATACTTTAAAATGTCTGCCACCTTTCCTCATCCGGTTACTGTATAAAACTCTTGCCCCGGAAGCTGTGTGAAGTCTACCTTGGCGTGAGTTTCGTCGTCCATTATCACGCAATCAAACTTTGTCAACAATGTCGTATACCGCTTCCGAGATTTTGTTTTTGCCGTAAAATTTTGCTTTTCATTGCGATTAGCAATCACTACCTTTTTATAAGTCGATATTCCGGATCGTTTTAAGCAGCATGCATGGTTGTAGGTAGACGATATTTCCAACTTATTGGCGACATCTCAAACGGAGAGATTGGAGTTTCGCTTGAAAGTGCCAGCAACTCCTCTGTTTGTCACTGCGGCTCCCTGATTTCGATTTCCCCCAGATCCCAGCTTCCTAGTTATCAAAATACGTTCCCCGAACATTTTATTCCTTTGGGTTTGGATTTTCACTACGCATGTACAAAATTTTGATTCGTAACTCCTCTTGCCTGGACGCCATTTTGAAAACTAAAGACATAATGTCGAAATTCAAATAGAAGCATCATTCTACACACACACCAACAAAATGAGGGGTGTTTAGGTTTTTTATATGAATGATTAGAAAAAACAAGGCGAATTTAAGTTGACTACTTTTTTATCCGAACACCCTTTTTTTCTAAAACTCTCTTGTTTTCAACCCCTTTCTACAAAATCTATAGTTTTGGAAAGCTTGTAACGTGACACAAATATATTTTCAGAGAATACTGAGGTAAAATTATTAATTTGAACGTTATCAAAATCTAAGAATTTTTTTTAAACATGCTTCAGAAAAAAGGCTGTATAGACCAGCTATTAAGTACTTTTCAATGAATCAACCGCCAAAGCTGTTCCTGTCATAGTAGAAAAATTCAATACACCGAAATGGAAAGTAGACGTAAGTTGTCACATTTTGACGTCTTTAGATTTAAAAAAAACGAGACACAGAATTTATGACGAGTATTCAAAGATGCAGTTGTTTTTCGAACTTTTTACCAACTTGCATTTTCTGAGACTATTCTTACACCTAAATTCGGCAATGCGCTGGGTTTTTAATATGTAAGGTTTTGGCAATAAAACTTCATGCATAAGAAAGGCAATTTCATACCGGTTCTATTTTATATTGGTGGTGCAATGCTTGACAAAAATATGATAAATATATTTAAGAAAGTAAATCCAGAAATTTTGCCCAAATGACACATTCCACCGTGACGTGAAATAGCCTTTCCGGACATTTCTGAACTGTTATCATTCTAGAGGTCAACCAATTTAGGAGAAAAGAGGGCTTAATGCGCATTAGACTGCCCAAAATTTGTATGGGAAATTCAAAACCTGTGAAATGTTATGCGCTGCAGGCTAAAACTAAAACTGATCCTAGGCCTACAGCAATATCTCATGCCAAATTTGGGCCAGATCGGACCACGGGGAGGGGTCGCTCAACGAGCCTAACGGTTGTATGGGAATTTGAGACATTTTGTTCGGGAGGAACATGAAAAACCATTTTTTCATCAATAACTTTAGTTCCCTTCAACTGATTTCTTTTGAATACGGTTTTTCTTAAAGCCTACACTATGACAAATATTCCATCCGAAGACTGCCTTTTGATTAGAGTAAAGATAAAAATGTTATTGGGCTTCAAGAATGGGCTAACAAGGGGGTGTTAATCAATGTTAATGAGTCGGGCGGTCGAACATATTGACAACGTTGGTTCAAAACTTATCCATGTTTTCTGCAGATTTTTTAAATAACGCTTACATGAACAATTTGAACTCCTATGTTTGTATGGAAAAATTGAACATTTTATTCTAAAAAATCATCATTATTTTTGTATCACCTGTAAAAGCAAGCCTGTCAATGGATTTTGTGCCAATTTATAAATTCATTAGAAGAAGTTTTTCTGCTGAACCACTTTGTCGAAGACTGGTAACTTTATGTTTCTTACTAGCTGACGCGGTGTGCTTTGCAACACCTTCTAAAACCATATGGAATTTTTAAAAACTATTAAAAAAATGTTATAAGTATCATTTTAATCAATTTCAGCATAAATCAGAAATAACCATTTCAAAATGAGAACTGTTGCCGGAGATGATTTCATCTTATTTAGTGAAACTTGATCCTTAAATTTGTTTTTCAAGATCTGAAATTTTCTCCACCCTCACCCTTTTTTAAACTGGGGAGAGCTCACTAACTTTCATAAAAACATTATTGTTACCTAAACAACATCACATGCCACATTTGGCTCGATTTGTTTGATAAGCTCCGAATTATGCCAAATAGAATATGAAAAAAAAACTTTTCTCCTTTCCTACCCCGCCCTGAAAAAAGGGAGAATCCGAAATTATTCGTACACAAACCTCCTTGTTTGTTCAAGATGGTCCCTTTTGATTGATAAGTGCTCTATTTTTGCCACCTTTCTCCTTCCCATCCACCACTTGAAGAAGGCGTTTCTAATAATCATACTCATTTTTCCGTACCCAAAAACCCTTTATTTCTCAGATAAGTTCTCGAGCTGTGCGAACCTATCTTCCAATAGAAGCAGAGAGGGGTCTCAAATAATCATAGAAATATTCCTCATATTCCACTTGCTTGAATAGTTTCCCAAATATGTGAAAAATTTTACAGGAGTCTATCTCCCTCTCCCCATCTCCCCACTGGAAGGGTAAAGGGATACCAAAGATAACCAAAGGGAAACATTTATCATACCCAAATACCATCCCATGCAAAATTTGGCTCCATTTGCTCGATTTGTTCTACAGTTATACTAAAAATTGTTTAAACCCCCCCTCTCCTATTTTCCCATTGGAAGGAGGGAGGGGTTCCAAGTGATCATTGAAACATTTAGGCCGGAACAAATTTCGAATGTTTCTTTTGTCACTCGGAGTTGGAACATCGCGAGGGGGGGATATTAAAAAATAATAAGAAAAACAAATAAATTGAAATAAATGGCATGATAGCTTGCATGCAATAACATTCATTTGCTCGATAAATTCTCCAATTATGCAAAAAAATGTAAGGGATCCCCCCTCCCCTCGTTCTATCTCCCCAGTGGAAGAAGGGATGGTTGCCAAATATTTATTGAAACATTTCTCCTACCCTAATATCATCCCATACATCCCTTCTTATCCTAAATAATCACAGAAATATTCCTCGTATCTAAATATCTCCAACGCCAAATTTGGTACGCTTTATCAGTTCTCGAGTTATGCAAAACTTTGTCTTTTGGTTGGGGAGCCTCCTACTCCTTACCTGTGAAAGAGGAACCTTCTCCGACCTATTATAACCCCACCTGCCAAGTTTCATGTAAATCGGTTCAGTAATTTTCGAGTCTCTAGAGAACAGACAGACAGACATTCATATAGATTAGGCAAAGGGTTTTTAGCTAATGGATAGACATAAATGTCTTTTAGCATTGAAAAAAATAATTATTCAACTGACATCACTGCTGGCACTGGTGCTGGTCCATGAGCTTTACATAAGGTGCGGAGATATTTTGATGCTGTCACAAATAGATTGGTGTGCGTGCAATGCGGTCTGATTCGCATCAATGACGTCATAAGAGTTGTTTGGGTTGCAATTACGGAAGAGTTTTTGATTTAGATAACTTTTGTTTAATGAAAAAATGACCAAGTGCTGCATAAAATCCTGCAAAATTTCGCAGGTCGACGCTAAGAAGCAAAATAGAGCAGTGAGTTTTCATCAGCTACCAAAGGAACTCGCGGTACGCAAAAAATTGCTCGCGTTCTGTGGCCGTAAGGATGGATCCGGCATAAACGTGTGCTCCCAGCATTTCGAATTGACGGAGTTTGTCAATGTGTATATGGAAAACGCAAGGAGGGTTCTTATTAAATCTGGTAAGTATTTCTAACTTAGGCCATTATCGCAATATTCTTTATGTTTCGTTTTTTCTCTCAGCTTTGCCATCCATTCGTTGCCCTCCAACTGAGTCTGCTCGATCCATCAGAGCTAAAGTGAGGAACCGGAACCAAGTGGTCGAAGAACTTCTACAGAGAAATGCAAACTTGGGGATCAGTTGAAGTCATCGCCCTCGATTACAATTTCAACTTTCCACGACGACGGAACAATCCACGGTAAAAAACGCGTTCTGTAACAACCGAATCACGCTGAAAAAAGCCATTCAATACTCATTTTGAGATGGCAAATTCACTCAACAAGGATATATGTTTCACCTCTATACGAGCGTTCACTATTTTCAGTATTATAGTACTTTAATCATGTTATTTTGACAACTTTTCTTGTAAACTGTATTACGCACTGCAGCCCCGATGATGTTATGACGTAATCACTGTAATACACACAATGTTTACGTTTTTTCGATCACCTATACCACGGCAAACCGAGTTCATCCACACCTCTACATCTAGCTCATGGGGTGCTGGTAGGCAGGGGTGCCAGGTGGTTTTGACAAAAATCAGGACACAGCGATGGAAAAAATCAGGATTTATCAGGACACCACTAAATTGATGAAAATAACATGCAGTTCTGCTTAGATTGCATAACTAAAGGCGAAATACAGGTGCTGAAGATGCCTCAAGTTATGCAACTAAAGCGATAAGAACCTTGGATGGCCTGAAGTAATTATCGAAAAACACGACTTTAATATCATTTGAACTAAAAATTATCATCGGTTAAACTGGTTAAACTATTTTATTAAAGATTTGTTTGATTTCCTCACCATTGACAATAAGTTTAGTTATAGTTATGATTTTTTTTTTAAACAGGACAAATCAGGACATTTTAAGGGTCATTTTAAAAAAATCAGGACAATTCAAGCGTTTTTGAAAAATCAGGACGGCCTCTCGAAAATCAGGACAAATCCTGAAAAATCAGGACACCTGACACCCCTGCTGGTAGGTGCTGGTCAGAGTGCCTCCAGTAGGGTGGCACTCTTGAGGAAAAGTAGGCAAGGGGTACCAAAAGTTTCTCATTGGTGAGGGGTGGAGACGGTGCGCTTTTTGACAGCGAATTGTTCGCCTACCATGCCTACGATTACGATTGCCTGTCACGCCTGTCACAAGATGGACGATTCCGTGCATTGGTATAAGAACACACCTGAAGCTTTACCCGCCTTGGTGCTGGTGTTTTTAAAAAGTAAACACGGAAAATAAATTGCATATGGGTTTCTCGAATACGTCGTCACCCGGATCGGAGCGCGTCTGACAATCAGACCGATTACTGCCAAAAGAAAGCTTGTCAGTTTAAAAACGTCAGATTCCCGTCAGAATTTCCGGACCGTTTCCCTGCTGGTAAAAAGCAGCGTCGACGACAAGACCTGACAGTTCAAATCGGTCCAGATTTGGTTTGAATTCGGTCAGTTTTTCTTGGCCGATTTGACGCGACGTTCCACCGTGAAAATGAACTTGTACCACAGTGGTAATTTAAAAAAAAAAGTTGTATCTTAGCTAGGAAAAAAACCTGAATAAAGTATGTAACGAGGATAAGTTTCGGGTTTAAACTCACCGTCCATCTCCTTCATCGCCCGGATGAAATCTTGCGGATCCTTAAAACTGACAAATCCATAGCCCTTGCTTTTACTCGTCCGTTTGTCCCGGATGACCTTAGCACGTTGGAAGGATGGGAACTTGTTGAAGGTACGCGTCAACAGCTCATCGTTGACGTCGTTTCCAAGATCTCCGCAGAAAATGCGGAAATCATCATCGGGCCAATCACTAAGCGACTGATCCTCCCAGGTTTGTCCTCCAGCCACACGCACCGTCTGGAATGATTAAAAGTGTATTAGTAACTTGTCATATGATAAGCTTAAAATATGCTAATATTGTTTGGTAAAAATAGTAGAAAGTACCTTTCGATCTTTTTTGCCTTTCCGGTCCGAGTTACCAAACGATTGCAGTGCTGAGGAAGCTCGAGCCGCCTTGATGGCTTCCTCCGCTATGGGATTGGGACCAGATTTTTCCGTTTTCTGTTTCTTAATTTTAGAAGTGACTTCAAATTGTATGTTGGCAATATCGTACTGAAAATTCAAGAGAAATATTAAAAATATATTTTATTAAATTTGAGTATTTCGAAGCCACTCACCGATTGTACCATGTTGGCTGACATAGTTGGTCCAATAGAGCTTCCGGGAGTATTTTCAACCTTTGGTAGAGCACCAACTGTCGGACGTGCATTGTAGAGCTTCGGGGCGCTACTCACAACAACCGGTGTCGGTTCCGTGGAGTAAGATTTCTCCGGAGCGTGATGTTGCTGTTGCTGGCTATGATGCTGCTGCCCATGACTTCCAGATAGAGTGCTATAGGTTGGCAAAAAAGGAGGAACCGGAGGTGGCGGTATTCTGGTTGGATGCGTGGCCAGCTTTTGCTGCACTTGGTTGTAGGTTTGAGAACCGATTACGGTGCGCACCTGCGACGGAATGAACGGATTTGAAGAAGAGCCGCTGGAAGGAATCGACGCTGTCGCTTTTGATATTTCGGCTTCGAACCTGGAAGTTTGGTTTTAATTAGTTTATTTTCTCTAATTGTTTAACGTGATCAACTTTACCTGGACATTTCATCCTCCATGTTTTTGCGTTTTGAAACCATTTTCAAAGATAATTATTGAGAATTTTATACAAGAAAATATGTTTGAAACGTTCCTTAACTCGGTGTTTTTGTTTTTAATGATTCACTCTCAAAAATTTAAAAGCAACACTGTGTAATGGTGTACCCAATACAGTTTTTGGTGCATGAGTTTTTTTTTCTACGTTTTGCTTTGTTTACATTTAAAAAAAAACAGAACCTGAAGTTAAAGCCTATGATTCGTTTTTAAATTATTGTATTTAAAATCTTGGATATTTCAAAATGGACTTATCTAATATGTGTCGGATATGCATGGTAACATTTCAAACTCAACAAGAAAAACATTTCATCTTCAATGAAACTGAACCCTCCAATGCTATAGTGGTTTGGGTTAAAAACCTTTGCCAGTTGGATGTAAGTATTTATTTTTCTCTTTTGTAACACTGTTAAGTAATTTGTAATTTATTGATTATCAATTTCAACGCAGCCTGTTAGTTACAATTAACCTGACTATAAGGTTTAGGAAAACACTTCTTGATAATATCCTACTTATTGAGTGATTTATTTGCTTAAGGTATAAGTGATATAGAAAGAATTAAAAACTGCATTAAAAGATTTGCATCAATCAAAATTCCAATTACCTTATAATTTTAGTTGCAACCAAGCGATGATCTACCTCAGGCTGCTTGCGGAAAATGTTTCTCCGGTTTGAAATCTGCAATTGAATTGAAGCGTTTGTGCTTAGAATCTGATTCAAAACTTAAAAATATTTGTAAAATGCACAGGTAAGACGAAATTGTTAAAAACTTTATTTATATTTTGGCTATTACCTATTAATATATACATTCCAGATTGGAAACAGACAGAAATCCTTCGACTATAGAGCAAGTTCCCGTAATTCACTATAAAATTATCTACGAAGATGTCCTGGAAGCATCAGTTCAGGAGTATGAAAACACAGATTCTATCCTAAGGGAAGAACTGCCGCAAGAGCTTTCCGAAAGTCCAAGAATGGAAACAGAGCACATAATTGAAGAAAGAGAAGATGTTTCCGGAGATCCTGTGATGTGCTGCGGTTGCGGCGAGTCTTTTCCCCGCAAAGATAATTTACTTGCCCATTCCAAATTGATACATAAGCCTCAGCAAACCATCAGTGAAGAACGTGCGTTCGAGTGTGAAATATGCTATAAACGTTACACTTCAACACGTGGTCTCAAACTGCATCAGAAAAACATATACCAGATGAAACACTTCCAGTGTTCGGTTTGTGGTAAAAGATTCAGCAACAAGGTTGTGCTATTGGATCACGAACGGATTCACACCAAAGAGAAACCATTTTGCTGCTCCTATTGTGGCCGCAGTTTTGGCTCAAAATCAAATCTACAGTCTCATAGAAGGCTGCATTTCGAAAAATCAGATAACACCAAGCATGTATGCAATTTCTGTGGCAAGGATTTCAGTAGGAAGGGCTATCTCAAGCATCATTACAGTGTAGCACATAACGATGATACCCCGTTTAGCTGCAGTTTATGTCCCGGCAAGTTCAAGGCTAAAGCGAATTTGAAGCTGCATCTTCGGACACACACCCAAGAACGCCCCTACTCCTGTGACTTGTGTGCCAAACGATTCATGTACCCAACGGATAAAAAACGGCACATGATACAGCACACCGGTCAGAAGCCTTTCAAATGCCCCGAATGTGCCAAGGCTTTTATGCGGAAAGGTCAGCTGCAGAAACATCAGGCTATTCATGTTGTAATGGATGTAGTCGATGACAGCTTTCGAACTTAAATGAACCTTTTGTTTTATGAATTTTAATGTAATAGATAATTTCACATAGCAAATCTTTCAGAAACTTTTACTTAAAAAATGTTTTCCCGAAATCCATATTTTGTCACTTAAACCCTCTGATCCTCAAAGCGAACAACTTAGGGGGGGGGGGGGGGGGTATGGAAATGTCCACGCTTGTCCACGTAGGGGGAGAAGAGTGTCAAAAATCTCATTTTTTGTCCACGTGGTATCTGAACGGCCCCTAAGTAAAATGATTTAATAAATCAATCTTTAAAAAAAACCCTCGACTGTTCCTAATCCTTTGGAGTCAATCATTCCTCAAAAAATAGAAAGGGTGAACTCGTGGATTGAAGTGTTAAGTTCTTTTACTCAATTGCGTGTTTGGCTTAATGTAGTTGAATCAATTGGAGAGATTTGAGATCAAGTCACGTATCGTGTATAGATTATAGCCTTTTTAAACGACATGTCATTTGACGGATAAAGTGACAGTTTTTCAAAAAGTGTTTTGTTTGCAAGCCATTTCTGGTCTTTCGTCGGCGTCTGGAATTTTTTGCCAACTCGGTGGGTGCTGATCAGTTTTTACGAATTTAACGCGGAAGAAGCATCGTTAGTTGGAATATTTATACCGTGATTCATCCTTGCAGTTTTCTAGTTTACGCCAGTTTGTAAGGTATGTCTAAACGATTCCGGTATTGATGAAAAAAAAAATGATATAGTTCTGCTTCCAGGTAGTCGCAACGCAAAATTGATTCAGGTTGAAACATGGCGGCACAAATTTCAGGAGTTTTTGAACCGACTTTGCAGACAAAGATAGCGAATTCAAAAATACTGGTTGTTGGCGCCGGTGGAATCGGATGCGAAATTTTAAAAAACTTAGTTCTGTCTGGATTTCAAGATATTGAGATTGTAAGTTTTATTTTGATTGTACATTTTTTTTTGTTTCTCTTTTAACTCGTTGACCCTAACCTCAAATCAAATTTGCATGCACTGTAACAGTGTTGCCGTTTATGTTTTTTGTTACCTGATTTACCTGTCTTCGGAACACCTTCATTCTCAAATCTTGATTTTTTTAACATCATCCTAAACACTGAAAAACCTTAACGTCAATTTATAACAAATACACTTGGCAGTTAACCCTTTTTTGCTCGCCACTAAGAGAAAAAGAAGAAGAATAAATACACAATCATGTACTATGTATGATACACAATGTAAATCAGATAAAACCTCATGAAATTTTTAAAGTCTTCATATTTTTGAAAATTCCACATTTGATCCATCACATTTTTCACATAACTAAACTTTATTTTAATAGATTGATTTGGACACCATCGATGTCAGCAACTTGAATCGCCAGTTTTTGTTCCACAAGGAGCACGTCGGAAAGTCAAAAGCCGAAGTGGCACGGGAAAGCGCCCTGAGTTTCAACCCGAACGTCAAAATTAAGGCCTATCACGACAGTATTACAACGTAAGTAATTTCCTACTATTATTGTTGCTTTTCAAATAATAAATAACTTCTATCTTTTTACAGTGCCAACTACGGTGTCAGTTTCTTTCAGCAGTTTCAGCTGGTGTTAAATGCCCTGGACAATCGAGCCGCCCGTAATCATGTCAACAGGCTCTGCTTAACGGCTGATGTTCCTTTGATTGAATCCGGTACAGCTGGATACAATGGCCAGGTTGAGCTGATCAAGCGAGGAATGACACAGTGCTACGAGTGTACGCCGAAGGCAGCGCAGAAAACTTTCCCAGGTTGTACAATCCGGAATACCCCTTCGGAACCGATTCATTGCATCGTCTGGGCTAAGCATTTGTTCAAGTTAGTTCAACATATTAAAGTTTTTTAACATAAATAAAATCATCATTATTTTTTCATCTGCAGTCAATTGTTTGGCGAGAGTAACGAGGACGAGGATGTTTCACCGGACACCGCAGATCCAGAAGCTGGAGCAGAAGCAGGCGAAAATGCCCTTTCAGCTGAAGCTAACGAGAAAGGCAACGTTGAGCGTGTCAACACACGCACTTGGGCCAATCAATGTGGCTACGATCCGGAGAAAATCTTCAATAAGCTGTTCTTTGATGATATCAACTATCTCTTGAGTATGTCCAATCTATGGAAAAGTCGTACCCCACCGAATCCTGCCAAGTGGGATGCTTTGGAGGAGGATGGCGAACCAGCACCTTCCGATACTGTGCTTCGTGATCAAAAGGTTCTCAGTTTGACCGAATCTGCAAAGGTTTTTGCTGAAAGTATTGGCGCTCTGAAGGTTGAATTTAGTAAGCTGGCCGATGGTGATCATTTGGTTTGGGACAAGGACGACAAACACGCCATGGATTTCGTGGCTGCTTGTGCCAACATTCGGGCTCAAATCTTCAATATACCACGTAAAAGTCGTTTCGAAGTTAAATCAATGGCGGGTAACATCATTCCAGCTATTGCAACAACTAACGCAATCACGGCAGGAGTTGTAGTTATGCACGCTTTCCGTGTGCTGAAAGGAGAATTCGATAAATGTCAATCCGTTTACATGCGCCTTCGCCCAAACGCTCGCAATCAACTTTTCGTTCCGGACAGAGCTTTGAATCCACCGAATCCTAAATGTTACGTTTGTGCTGCTAAACCGGAAGTAACTCTCAAAGTAGACACGAAGAACGTAACGGTCAAAGAATTGCGCGATGACATTCTAATCAAGGCTCTTAACATGCTCAACCCTGATGTCATCCTCGATGGTAAAGGAACGATTGTTATTTCCTCAGAAGAAGGTGAAACCGATTGCAACAACGATAAAAAACTTGAAGAGCTACAAATCATCGACGGCTGCATACTCAAGGTCGATGACTTTGTGCAGAACTACGAACTAACCGTCACTATCATTCATAAAGACCCGGCAAGAGATGAAGCCAGTTTCGATATCGTTGCCGATCCCGATAGTCTCAAACCGAAAGAAGACGAACCTAAACCCACAGAAGCAGAAGCTGGACCTTCCACTTCCGGTCAGAACGGAAAATCGAAATCGTCTACCAATGGTTCGAGCACCACACAGGTGGATGATGATGATGACATGTGCATCATTGAGGAAGACGGCGAAGAAAAGCCTAGCGAAGCCGCGAATACCGAAACAGAAGAAGCCGGTCCAAGCAGTTCTTCCGTTGCCGAGAAACGCAAAATCGATGATGCCGATGGACCTTCTTCTACCAAGAAAGCTCGTGTAACTAACGATCAAGACGATGATGACGACCTCATTATCATCAACTAAATTATGGAAGTATATTTCTTCAAAAATGTCTTTAAAAACTTAACTATTGCAAAAGTACGAAAACGTGATAATAAAAATCAACCGACGTCAAAATAAATGTATCTCAATGGGAATCCTAATCCTAATCGATTTTACCTGACATTATTATTTTATCTGAATATTCCAACATCTTGTCTCTACGAGGATCAGCTCTCATCTATCTTACTTCGTACTTCGGTATACTGTAATAATTTATTTATGCATGGTTCCATACGGAACTAATTTTTTGT
Source organism: Uranotaenia lowii (assembly GCF_029784155.1). Taxonomy (NCBI): domain Eukaryota; kingdom Metazoa; phylum Arthropoda; class Insecta; order Diptera; family Culicidae; genus Uranotaenia; species Uranotaenia lowii. The sequence continues at coordinate 188,431,403 of NC_073692.1, read as the reverse complement.
GAAACAAAACATTTCGGCTAAGGGCGCTTTCCGGCTAATATAGATACATATAATACTATTGGTGGACATGAAAGTCACTAGGATGGTCAAGTGTCAGAAATCAAAATATAAAAAAATACTACTGGACAATGGAAATTTGAGCATGGTATGAGAGATACATAAGTGTCAGCGGCCGGAATGGTCACTTAAAGACTCTGCGGAAGTTCCGGAACAACCGTGGCTTAAAATCCAAAACAAATCTTTGAGCTTCCCGATTTCACTCAAATCACCTCAGAATGGTCTACCTGGTTGGGAATGATCGATTTACAGTGCAAGTTGGCCACTTTACTCAAAATAAGCGATGAATTTTGCCCGGTTGTTTCGAATTTTTTTTAAACGATTTTTTTTTTTTTGCACGAACACAAGAATCGTTTAAAAAAAGAATCCAGTGTAATATTATCAAATCTGTTGCATAGATAGATTCAAATCTTAAAATATACGAATTTTTTTACTTCATTTGATAATTACCGGTGCGCGTGCTCTAATCAAATTTACAATTTAAACTCAACTGAGAAAGCTCGTTGGGGTGTCCTTTTCTCCCTTTCAAAGGACGCAGCCAACCAGATGTGTAAATTTTCAACGTAATGCATAAATTTATTCTGCAGTGTGTAAAAGTTTTGGTGCACGTCGTCGCATGTGGAAAATTTGAATTTGTGAAGTACCGGTTTAGAATTTGCGTAAATTTGAAAACTATGCCGAAAAATTACCTTTCCTTCCGGTACGACCCTTCAATTCAAACCAGGAACGATCACTGGGATGGTAAGACGCATAAAAAACACTGCAAGTACCCAGTCAGTTTTTTGAAGATTGGATTTTTTCTCTTTCAGACATGTTTTGTCGCTTATTCTGGTCCCCGTTCGAAAGTGTCGCGAGACAAACTAGAAGTGGCCAATCGTATGAAAAGACTTCTAGAAATCTAAAAATAGAAGAAGTCAAAGATTGCGATCCAGTAGAAGTAGAACTGTAAGTACCTTTTTTTCGTTTTTCTGAACAATGGTCATAAAGTTTGTTGAACTTGGTAATATCTCCTCAAAATAGTTAAATAATTTTTTTTGAAATTGACATGGCCTTTTTTAAAGACCACGTTAAGCAGATGTATATGTGATGACATCGCTTAAACTTCGTATCCGCGATGCCAGTTGAAATGTTTGATTAACGTTTTGTAGTTGGGACAAATGTACGGCCATGTAAGCTTTCCAAAAGCTCTCTAAATAATCTAAACTTTTCTATTGAGAACATAGTGTCGCTAGTGTTCCCAATAAGTCCCATCCCCCTACGAAAGCTTGCAAAAGTTGCAAGCTTAGTCAATTGATCAACTATTGCCTAAATATAGGCGTATAGAATAAGTTCATCGCATGCAACTTTTTGATTGTTTCGATAAGGCTGGAACAAATTCCCTTCTTTTGCCACTTGGAATTCATATTAAATAAATCCGAATTTCCAATAAATTAAAAACAATTTAATCAAAAGATTGCATGCAATAACAAGTTTATTGCATGCAAGCTTTTGATTTATTTGTTCCAATTTGTTAAAAATTTGGAGCATTTGGTAGCAAACTAAATTGCACAAAATCGAAAAATAGAGTTATTTTAGATAAAAAAAAATTGGAGAAAAAAAACCCGATTTTTTTTTATATAATATGATACAAATCCCATCTTTTATAGTTTGACTTTCGCTATTTCAATTGTTTGAATTTTTGAAGAACTTGATCATATTTAGGCTGCGCAAAAAGGTGCAAAAAAATCAAATAGCCAGCTATCACATCCAACTTCAATTTCAAAAATTACCTCTATGTTCAATTACATTTTTAAATTTTCTTTATGTTTAACTGGGCTGGGATAAACAAGCGCCTCCATTCCTGGCACTGAATACTTTCTGGCGGAATAAGGAACATAGTTGTCGTTGTCATTTCTTATGACTGTTTGACAATATACAATTAATTCAAACATAAACCGTTAAAAAACTTTCATTCAAAATATATAAAACGAAGCTATTTGCCGCATTACTAAATTTACAGGAACTATCATGACGACTGGATTGAGTTAGAGTATAGTAATGAAACTCAAGACCAAAAAGATGTTTTAGAAGTTGACAATGCTGACCAATCTCCTATAAAGGAGACACCCGACGAAGAATATAATGAAGAAGAGACAGAGGAAGATTTGGGCACTTTGACTGCAGCCCAAGAAGACCCACCTAAACCATACCGCTGTGAGAAATGTATGACTCGGTTCCAAACATCGCTTTTGTTGCGCCGACATTGGTTGGTGCACGAAGAGCGACCCTGTGAGTGTGAGGTTTGTGGCAAAACGTTCAAAACTCGCAGCTATTTGTCGATTCATCGGCGAAACATGGGCCACCACAATTGGACAATCAGTTGTCCCCGGTGCGGTAAGATGTTCGCCGAGCAGCGCTATTTGGGTCGTCACAACGAGACAGCGTGTAACAAGTATATTAATAAGCGTAAGTAGCGGATTTGTGGAAGCATACTCATCTGAGCCCTTATCACAATTTAGTTTTCAAATTTTATCAGACGTCCCTACATTGTTTTAAAATGGATTTACCTAGTTGCTATTCTACCATTGTTTATATTATCTCGTTGAAGTTGTTTCTGCACAAGTTAATAATATGTTTTGTTAGTCAGACGCAGACCACCTGAATTATACGTATGACCTATTTTATTGATACATCTTGTAATATTTTACGTAGTATTTGTTGTTAGTAAATAATAAAATTATTTAGTGAATGTTTTTAAACATTAGTCAATACGGACCCGTTATGATGTTATAGTTATGATGACAAAGATAAAGAATTTTTAAATGAAACATTTAAAAGTTAGTATTATTCAATTAGTGTCAAACATCACATCACTCGAAAAAAAAGAAAATTAAATAGGCAAAAACAGGCTCGAGTTTTACGTACATTCAATATATCTTCCCCTGAAAAGATTAAGAAAGAAGGCAACGCTACGACACTGCATTAAAACGAGATTGCCCAAAGTTATGATTTGTAGGGAAATTTCATACTTTAGATTAAAAATAATAACTAGTAGTTTACTATTTCTACCAAGTTCTTTTTATTTAAATTCCATTTGTTTGATTTCCGTTTGTCTACACTTTGAACAAAGCACAATGACATCTATATGACACTCACTTTTAGTACGTTCCATCTAACTCTACCAATACTGCACTTAAGTTTTATCGACTCCTGATTGTTTGAACATTTTTAAGCTTCCACACAAGCTTATGATCCTTCATGTGTTGTCGTTTCGATTGAAATTCTGTATATGGCACAACAGAGCTAAAATAATCCCAACCTATAACAATCTTTCTCATGAAAAGGTTCAGGCAGTTAAAGCGCTACCAAACGATTTCAACTTCGAGATTTGGGTTCCAGCCAAAGGACTACATCAGCCTCATTTTAATATTACTTATTTACAAATGGAGACATAAGAATCTCTACATTCTGCCCTATGAATAACAAACAAACATTAGATAAGATTTTTTTTTCTTTCAAAGTCCCTAAATAGGGGTACACCTAAAATCTGATTTCAAATCACGGTCATAATAAGTATATTACTCTTCCCCAGTTGAACAATGATATTTCTATAGTTTTCATTTCTAAGTACAGCCAATGCAGTGGTTTTCACAAGTGTATACGCATTTTTAAATTCCCTACCGTAAATAAATCTGTGTAGAGCAAACGCCAGAGAAGGAAGGTTAAAATATTACAAATTTACCGGGAAATTTGCTCCTCTCTTCGGCTACGAGCTCATCCGACAATATTTGCTTTCAAATATAATTGACCAAGACTGAAAGCTCATGCCTCTTGTACACTCCAGATAGTTTTTACAGTTGAATTTGGAAGCAAAAAAGGATACCCAAGACTGTCTAAATGAAGTTGAAATTGAACACGTCCAGCAAATCAACCTGGTTGATCTGCGGGGAATCAAACTTTTTCAACTGAAGTTCATCATCTCTGGCGTTCGTTCGCAAATTTTAATCTTTGGGTTCATCCCTATACCCGTCGGAGTACTGCTCCCTGCCACCCATTCGCAGCATTGCCTTGCTATCAGCATTCCCATCCAGAACAGATGTTTTCGAATGTTCTGGCTCCTAGAAATGATAAACAAAAGTATTAAAACCCGTTAACTGGAGTCATACTTTAGCGAGCACTTACCAATTCATCGTCTTCCTTGACGGGCTTTTCCCCGACGCCCCACACTTCGACGTTTCGGACGGTAAACTTTTTAGTAGCACTCATCTGAAGATAGCCTTTGTAGGTGCTGCATGATTCTGAACATTCTCCGATGCCGTACTCACAGTCAAGCCACAAGCCCCAGTAGCCAAATTGCCCGCCCATGCCCTGAAACACAAAGACAAAGTTATCGAGTCTTCATCAATTTCTGCACACATAGTCTAACGTTGTTTATCAAGAACATTTTGTCAAACTTTTTTCTTTTTTGATTCCTAAATGAAAAAAAGTTTTCATTTACTTTACTGGTTAACACATACCATTCCGTTTGGCATCGTCTGCTGATGCAAGTTCATATACTGATAGTGATTATTATACCCCGTTGACGGAAAACAGCGCATCTTGGGCCGTAAGGTGAACAAAAAAGAGTTGTCATTGCCACAAAAGTTGGGACTCAACGCCCAGGCATCGGTTGCGTAGCCTCCGAATATGAAACCATTTGAATCTTCCACTATCACAACTGTTGGGCCTTGATCGATTATTCGACCTGAAAGATGCGAAATTTATTAGATTTTATTAACAAATTGAAGAAGTTGCTTTATACGGTTTCTACCTAACAACGTGGAGAAGCTTTCTCCGTGAATCTGGGATGAGAACAGGAAGCGCCATTTATTCTGCAGCATGGCTGGCAGATTAGCATTCACAAACAACATTTGAGACAGATCGGTAAAGGCCGGATAGTCTGGCATGTACTGCAGGCCCTCGCACAGTGGAAGCATCGTATGTAGCACCACATCCGGTTGCGGAATGTTTTCCTTCCGCCGGGATCGGCTTTCGTCCGAATCATCCTTACGTCTTTCGTCGGAAGTATTTTTCAGATTCCGATAATTGAACAAATGGGAAAACACGTGCTCCAACATTCGGAGAAAGATGGGATTTTTGCTGAGCCTGAAATAAAATAAATGCGGATAAAGGTTGATGAAATTTCAATTTTATCAATTTCTAATCAAATTCAATGATATTATAAATGAACTATGGACGTTTGTTCCGATAAAAGCTTTCCTTCGGCTTGAGTAACATTTTCTCCGTCCAAGCCTAGGTGATTACTTACCATCGCTCGGCATCCGCACGTGTTACTTTCTGTGTACCCTGTTGTACTACATCATAAACCAGGCCTTCGGCTAGCTTTTGAATACATTCTTTCACAATGCGGAATCCACGAGATTCCCATGATTTAAACTCCGGCCCACCTTCGAGTCTTATCGCCCGCATGTAGCTACTCACGACAGCTTCCACGTACTGCGGAAGATAACGACAAAAAGGATTAAATTTGTCATCTATTTTTTTTTGCATCACGTTTAGCGTTACCTCTTTGATTAACGGGTACGCTATTTCCGGTGATTCAGATTCAGGAGCCTGCCCGAGACTGCTGAGCAGCACATTGATACGCTCATCCTTGGTTCCACGTACGGTATAAACATAGAGCTCCGCAAATCGGGGCAACTCGACAAAGCTGGCTCGAGACCCTAACGGTCCAAAGAGAAAGTTGGTGATGTATTGTGCCAAACGTGGGTCCATCTGTGAGCCCCAAAATTTCTGCAACAAAGAGGGTTCTTTTAGATACTTTCAGTACTCCCTTGTGCTGATTGTGTTTAACCATAAGATCTTCTTCCTTGCATTTGTCTGAATTTTTGCTCGCTAGACGGAAAGATGTGGCCACCAGGGGTAACTCGCTCTTTTCCAGCATCGGACATTTTTCTGCTAATTTTGAACTCGATGAATTTCCCATGATGACTGGATTTTTTCTAAGTTGCAGGAGTTGTTGTTTGCTGGGTAAGAAAAATGGTATTATTTTATACAAATGACATACTTAATGTAATGTTTTTTGATTTTTTATTTGAATTTTCCAAAACCAATGATATAATACACAATAAATGCTGTCTCTTATTTTTTTAAATTTTATTTACAAATGGTTTTATTAAGGCATTTTACTTATAAAGTTTTTATGTTCCGGGAGTATTTTTCCTAACTTTGTGTTAGTAAGAGGGGGGGGGGGGGGGGGGGCTTTCTCTTATTTATTGAATAAAGAAAACATTCCAGGACTTTGGAGCGAATAAAGCATTATTTCATAATAAGAAAGAATTTTCTTTTCATTTAAAAAAAATTAACGACTTTAACATTAACTTTTTCTTAGATTTATCAAATAAAAAAAAGAAATTATCAGATTTTGATAGAATATTTCTAGAAATTTGAAAAAGTGAAGAAAATTATTTAAAATCCTTTTAAATCGTAATTTTTCTAGGGCTTTGTTGGGAATAAAATTAGCAAAACCAGGAAATCTTGAATGCTCACTTCGAAAGCATAAGTTGATTTCTAAACTCTAAACCCATTTTAATTTTGAAAAATCAGGTTACTGTAGTTGACTTAATAGAATAAATCGACAAAACTGTGTTCCGCTATTGAATTTTTATTCCAATTTGAAGCGTATAATTTGAAATTCTATTTTGAAACTTTTCCAACTGATTAAGCCCAAATTTCATAGTTTTGATTCTCATGTACATTTTTTTTTAAATAATTCTCTACTAAAAAAATCCCCTGACTTCAGCATATCACTCTATAAATGAGCATTCTCAAATTATTATTTTCAAAAAAAATGTTCTCATAGTTTAATTGAAAATTTCATTGAGCGATTCTCTAAACATGAATATTTCTATGTTTTCAATCTCATCTTATTCCAAATTTTATGATTCTGTGTCTTGAAAATTTAATTTCCATTCTGAATTATTGTTTTTGAAGGTAACTTTTGACACATTTAGAAGAAATTTAGACAAAAGCTTCTTAATATTTCCTAGCACATTTTTTTAAATAAATAAATGATTTCTCATTTTAAGTTTTAATCTGCATTAGGGGAGAAAAGGGCATAACGAGCACCCAGGGCATAATAAGCACTCCTCTTTTCTACAAAAGTACGTATTTTCTAAAACAAATGTTCATGAGGATTTGTTTCGTACTACCTATAGTATTAACTTTTCACCAAAAAAGAAAAATCCTTTTCATCTTTACAAAAATATTAAAAAATAACCAGCTAGGTTCTCAAGTGACGAAAATATTATAATTTTTGAGCACCACCAAATAAGCTTTTATTACCTTTAAATCATCTTGATTTGAAATGTACGCACTGCAACATGATGTACATATTGTTTCTCAATTTTCACCATCAAAAAATTTTTGATTTTTCGCTTCAATCAATTTTAAAATGCGTTTTTACTTAAATTCGTTAACTCGGGGCGAACAGAGCACTATCAATCAGGGCACGATGAGCGTTTTCTGCCGTATAATCTAGCGGCAAATTCAACTCGATGAAGTCAACTGAATAATAGAGTTACAGCTTGGATTGTTTCATCTGACGATTTGGCCTATTGGTAAGGTGTCGGAGAGGTAATCAGTAGACTCGAGTTTGATTCTTCCAGGGAATTTTTTTTTTGACATACCATTCATGATTGATTTTTTGATTGTTACATTATACGGCTAGTAGCATCATCCGTCAAACAAAACACCCGATAATGTATGAGCATGTGTTAATTGTTTGAATTCTACAAACAGACCTAGATTATTTTGTTATGGCTTTGTTTGATGAATCTACGCCTCACCGTTTAGTGCAAAATGCATCGATCATGAATGATAAATGAAAAAAAAATCACCTTGACCAGGAATCGAACTCGAGTCTACTGACTACCTCTCCGACACCTTACCAATAGGCCAAATCGTCAGATGAAATAAGTCAAGCTGTAGCTCTTCTATTCAGTTGACTTCATCGAGTCGAATTCGCTAGATTCCCCGGCAGAAATCGCTCATCGTGCCCCGATTAATAGTGCTTATACTGCCCCAGGGGGTTCTCATCATGCCCCTACAGTGACTGGTTTTCAGCTTTCTGCAAAAAATTTTATAATACTTTTTTAAGCATTTTTATCTACTTTTTCAAGTTTCATCTTATTAGGCAATAGACTAATTGAGTGTCTGAACACGAAACAATGATGTAATTCACATATTATAGGTGTTCTATATGGTTAAAAAAGCGTTTTCCTTAAGGTGCTAATTATGCCGTTCACGATATATCGATGAAATGTGAAAAAAATCACACATTCAATTGCAAATAACTCATCACATTCAACTCGTTTCGCGTCACAATCTTCTACAAACTTGTTTATCATTGTTTGAACTACAATTCTTGAAATTCTGAGCTTTCTAGCATACTGGAAACATATTTTAGAACACAAAGAGTGAAAGTATGTTGATTTTTCATACATTTTGCCGAAAATTTCCATACAAATTTCAGGTCCTTTGCGCCAGCTCGTGCTTTTGCCAAAGACCTAAAACTTTCAGAAAGTCATTTTTTCACCTAAATACACCAATCTAGGGGGTGCCGCTTTGAAAAAAATGTTGATAAAATCACCCCATACAAATTTGGGCCAGTCTAGTGTCCATGTATAAAACATTATATATTAAGATAAAGAAACGAGAAAATGTTCAAGTTTGATAAAAAAAAAAACTTAAACAAAATCAACCAGATATATTTAAAAAATATCTCGTCCTCTTGTATATTGAGGTTCGATCTGGAACACCTTTTCCCTCGCATCGGTTATAGATGAATAATCAAACCATTGCAATGGATTGTAGGATAGGAATCCAATTAAAATGCTGGCAACGGTACGATTTTCCGCAGAATCTTCACAGTCTTAAAGCGCATCATTAGTAGTAATCCCCCAGCTTTGTTCGGTTCTCACCTTCATTGATAGTTGGCCTTATTGAATTAAACGACAATGTACAGTCCACCTTTGCAGGAAATTGAACTTATTGGTGAAAAACGTTAAGATTCGTGAAATTGTTTTCCATTTCGTAGAAAAGCTTTCATTTGCAATCAAGAATCAATTTCTCTGTAATCAACAATCAATTAAAATACCTATGTATTCTATCAGTTGTTATGAAATTGATAACTTTTTGATTGAATATTATCCGACACTAGATAACTTTATTGACCCGCTCAATAGATACACATGCATATGTGTAAGATATGGATACATCCAAATGGGGAGTGAATGTTACCCATGACATGAGTCACAATTTCTGCAGCAAAAATCTCTGACACCCTTGTAAAGAGGTGAATTTTACCCTTTTGACTTCCTGTTCTATCCCCTTATCGATGCTGATACAGGGATTTGATCCAGAAAACAATAAGCAATTTGTCAGACATGTTCGCGCTGATAAGATTAGGGTATTTGCCCCAGCACAAACAGTGGTTATTATGGCTAAAATATTTACTAGACTGGCTCGGATTTGAGTTTTGGAAGCATTTAAGTGTTTGGAGTTTCAAGATTTAACACCATAAACTAAACGGTAGCTGAATTTAAAATATTATTATTATTAAATATTACTATCATTAATAATTATCAGACCCTTAAACTATTTTGTTATTCGGGTCAAAGTTTAAATTTGATGGTTTTTATAGAAATGTACAATTGTCAAGTTGATCAAAGCTGGTTCATTTGGATTATTCCTTATGCATTTTCAAATATTTTGGCTGAATGTGAGTTTTCTGTTCTGCGCAATTTTTCTTGGAGTCATCATCAGTAAATCTAGCTAGTCAACTTCTAGTTAAAGAAAAATATACTGTTCTACTATTTTGTATATGTGATATGTGTCCAATTTATGTTTTTAGGGGTTTATAACTGTCTCACTGTGATCCGTCAAGGAAAAAAAAAAAAGATTGAAGACAGAAAAGAAAACATTGAATGAGTGTAGAATAGCTTAGAGCAGTGGTTTTCAAACTTTTTCGCTCACCGCCACCTGTTTCGATTTTTTAGAACTCACCGCCCCCTACAAATTTATCCCGAAATGCAACCAAAATTGGCAATTATGAGGTCTTCCACTGCTCCCTTGCAGGCTGTTAAGGCCCCCCCTAGGGATGGAAGGGACCACTTTGAAAACCACTGAATTGGAGTAAAATGTTCCTGGCGAAAAAGATGCTAGTTCTCCACTTTCTACACTGGTCTTATTTGTAATCGCATAGGATATACTGGATATACTTCGATCGAGAAAAAAATATAAGAATAATGATTGAAAGAAGAGGACATATTTGCATCGAATACTACAAATGGATATTCTAAGTTCCTTTGATATTCCAGCTGAACGAAAAGCAAAAACATTTCCATGACCAAAGGAAAGGTTGCTTGAATCTCTCGTCTGCAAAAATTAAGGAGAAAGGCTATTACTCGAGCAAAATATATTGCATGTGCATTGACGTGTTCTCAGGTTGCTACTTGACGTTAGGTATTGTTTCGCGCAATCCCATTTCGCGTACTATGCCATTATTTGGCACATAGCTTCTCCGCGACCTATGCCTTTTGGCGCATTTACATTTCATGGGAAACCATTTCGAGCATTTTTACAATTTTTTTCAACTATCATGATTTGTGATTCTAAACGAGTATTGCGTGTATCTAAATCAAGCGTGAGTTTTCAAAAGGACGTATGTCGCAAAAGTAAACAAATTGAGTTACTGTTTGCACGGTATAGTAAATTTTATTTTCTTCTGTATGAATTAACTGTTTGTACAAAAAAAAAATAATATGCCGTTAGCTAAAAAAATATACAAACGACCTATGTCATCTTTTCTCAGTGTTTTCGAAATTCTTCTTTACACCTCTTTTTGGTAAAACGACGCATCTATCAAAACAAATAATATCGCACACACAGCAGATAGGATCGCAGCAAACCGTCGTATGCGTCAAATCAGATACGTCGGTTTTTCACATCATTGCAGATGCGTCAGTTTTAAAATAATTATTATTTTAAAACTGACGCATCTGCAATGATGTGAAAAAACCGACGTATCTGATTTGACGCATAATGAAAACAATTTGTCCAAGCGACGAATCATAAAGGGTGTATGTAAATATTAAACTGTCACAACGACGAATCATTATGGCGTATGTGAAAAAAAAACTCAACAATACGGTGTAAAATATTTTTTTTAACAAATTCACTAGGAAACAGCAAAAAATCCAGTATGCTCAAACCTATAATTAAAACATTATTGTTTTTCCTACAGCTGCCATGATAAAACTTGATTCTAGATCAAACAGCTTTAAATAGCATTTATTTATATTAACATAATTTTGTCCCTCCTTTTTCTCAGATTTTGTCTGATGTTACATACGTCCTTTTGAAAACTCACGCTTGAAATAATCTTTTTCACAGTGCACATTGGTTCCAAAATGAAATTTAGCGGCAAAACAATTATTAGCATGTTTTTTTTTTTTGGGATTTTAAACCTATTGGTGGTATCGTTTCACGTATTTCTGTACTATTTTTTCCGAGTTTTTTTTCTGGGGTTTTTTTGTTTGTTTTTTTTGTTTGTTTGTTTTTTTTTTGTTTGATTTTTTTTTGCAGGAAAGGGGGAGTTTTTTATAGTTTATGAAGGAGTTTTGATTTGTGGAGGAAGGATATAATTTTCTTTTCTTCTTCGGGACAGTTGGATAATGCTTGTTGGAGGTTTGGTGAGAGGGAACAGGATATTCTTAGGCTATGGTATTGGAGACAGGAGGTAAGGATATGTTTTATGGAGTTAGGGGTAAGACAGGAATTGCAGGTAGGGGGGTTATCTTTGGCCATTATGTATTCGTGGGTGAGCCGCGTGTGGCCGATGCGGAGTCGAGTTAAGGCTCATCTTTCGGAATTGCAGGATCTGTCAATCCATCTTTGCGTCGTGTTTTTGATCTATCGCAACTTCGAGCGATTGTTCGTAGCCCATTCGATTTCCCAGGCTTCGAGTATCTAGTTTTTAGTGGTTCGAGTGGCATCGGATTGCGGGACGGGAATCGTGGGGGGAGTAATTTTGGAGCCGGCTGAGGCAAGTCGATCGGCTGAATCGTTACCTGGAGTGTCAGAGTGGCCCGGTATCCAGCAGAGTGTGATGTTTTTAATAGGAGCTAGGTGAAAAATAGATTGGATCCAGGGGTGCTTTAGATTGCCGGCTGCCAACGCAGAGAGAACACTGGCCGAATCAGAAAAGATGACGGTGTCTGTGGTAGATTTCTGAACGGCATCAAGAATGGCGTAGGCTTCTGAACTGAAGACGGAGCATTGGCCCTGAAGGGGCAAACTTCTATTACAGATTCCGTCATGTATGCCGCAGCCAACCTTTCCATCAGCGGTTTTAGAGCCGTCGGTATAGATGTGTGGGGAGTTAGAATATTTGTCTTGGACGAGTTGATAAAAGTGTGGGAGGACAATTGCTGAGGCTTTGCCGGCTTTGATTACTTTGCCTAGACTCAGATCTACTTTAGGATTAGTGTCATTCCAATATTTTATTGATGGGCCGTTACTTGTACAGATAGCGGGAAGGGGTTCACCGATGAGCTTGACTAGTAGTGTGTTAGTTCTTTCAACTAGTGGGGTATCTCTGGAGCCACCGTTAGCGAGTGCCCTTATGGCTTTCAAGGAAAGATGTTTAGTGAGGAGATAGATGAAGGGTAGTTGTCCACTTTCGGCCATCAGTGATTGGATTGGACTTGATCTGAAGGCGGAGCTTATGATTCTGACACAGTCATTGTACAGTGGTTCTACCTTTTTTATCACTTCGTCTGTGGCTAGACTCACGGTACCGATCCATTGAAGGGCTGAAGGAATAAGCCAGCCGTGGAGGAACCGGAAGAGAGAGTCACGATGTGCTAGGCTGGTTTTGTTAGTCATAATACGGAGGATATTGATCTTGTTTACGGTATTTTTACGGATGTTGTTCAGATGACATAGAAAATTAAGACGGTCGTCGATCCATACGCCCAATAGGCGGGTGGAGCGGGCCAGTGGGATGGTTTCGCTCGACATCGTGAGGGGTTGCAGTTTTTTTATTTTCTTCCTATTGGGGCCGAGGTGAAGAAGGGTTGACTTTTTGGGGGAGAATTGGAAACCTATTTTGGGAGCCCACTCGGCGACCAGGTCCACCGCTTGTTGGATTCTTCTTCGGGCCATAATAGGGAAAGGGGAAATGGATAACAATAGGATGTCGTCGGCGTATATTAAAGTTTTGATGTTGTCGGGTATTGTTTCGAATAGGGTGTTAATGGCAATTAGGAACAAGACTGGTGCTATCACCGAGCCTCGGGGAACGCCGCCCGGAACAGGCTGGATATGAGAGCGCACACCGTTTATAAGGACGTGGATGTATCTTTGGGACAGGAAATTTTTGGTGTATAGGTACATTCGGCCGCCAATGTTCCACTTAACAATTTGGTTAAGGATAACTGTGCGATCGACTCGATCAAAGGCCTTCGATAGGTCGAGTGAAAGGGCCTCGACATGGTGTTTTTGGTTTTAGGTGGTGGTCAGAATGAATTCGACATCATCAAAGTAGTCGTCTACTGATCTACCGGCGCGGAAGGCGAATTGACGTGAGTCGAGGAGCTTTTGTTTATCCAGGATAGTATTAAGGCGTCGATTGACCATCCTTTCCATAATTTTGCCGGAGCAATCAAGAAGGGTAATGGGTCGGTAGCTATCTACTGAATGAGGGTTTTGTTGGGGTTTGAGTATCGGGATTACCAGGCCTATCTTCCAACTTTCGGGGAGTTCTCCATTTGACCAGATTTGGTTTAATATTTTTTTAAATGTTTTTTTGGCCAGAAGGGAGAGGTTCTTGAGCAGGGGGTAAACTAAATCGTCAGGGACTTTGGAGAGTGCAAACTCCAGTTTTTCGTAGGTGAATGGGCAGTTGTAATCCAGGTTATTGTGGTTTGATGTTGGGGGGAAATCGGTAGGTTGGTAAAGGGAAGAGGAAGAAACGGAGGAGAAATGATTGCAGAAGGAGTTGGCCAGGGTTAAGGGGTCATTGTTGTATTGGTTGTTTAGTAGAGGGTGATATGGATCTTTTCGAGAGTTGCCATTTAGGGTTTTAATTTTGGACCAGAGTACGCTGGCAGAGGTACTGGGGTGAATTTCACTAGTGAACTGTTGCCAGCAGGCTGCTTTGGCATTCCCTACTTCTCGTTTGGCTAGGGAGTTGGCAGATTTGTATTCATCAAGGGCTATTGTTTTACTAGGGTGATCAGGGGGAAGACGTTTCAGAGCACGGAGTTTTTTACGACGTAGTTTAATGGCATCTCTGACCTCTGGACCCCACCATAGAACGGCATTTTTGCCGGGTTTACCACTGGTTCGGGGGATGTGCTTCTCGGCGGATTCGGTCAATATTTTGGAGAAGGATGGTATGCAGTTTGGTTGGCGTATGGAATGTTGGTTGTCAATTTCCTGTTGATATTCTTTATACTTCCATTTCGGCCTAGTTGCAACTTGTGGGGGAGGGGTGTTGGATTTTGATGATTATGGGGAAATGATCACTTCCGTGGGTATCGTCGAGGACGAACCAGTGGAACTTAGGTCCAAGCTCCCAAGAGACGAGGGTGATATCCAGGGTGGTCATTGCTCCAGTTTCTTGGTTGAGACGAGTTGGTTGGGAATTATTTAAAAAGGCAAGGTTGTGGATGGCAGCCAAATTTTCCAGGTATAAACCTTTTTTAAATGTGTGAGTATTTCCCCATGAGGTAGAGTGGGCATTGGGGTCCGTCATAATGATGAGGGGTTGGGGTAGTTGGGGGAGCAATTGTCAAGTTCCTCGGCAAATTCAGAGAAAGGCATTTGGGGGTGAATATACAAAGACACGACAGTCATGTCGAACGGGAAATTCAAGCTGCACAAACAACGTGCAAGTTAGATGTGATACTTATCATATTGTAGGGGATGTTATTTTTGATGGCTAGCCCCGCTCCTTGACAGGATCTAGGATCCGTTGTTGTATGTAGGGTGTATCCTTTTATTAGGTTTTGGGGGACGTTTGTATTGTGGAGTATGTCCTGAATTGCCAGGACAACTGGGGAAAATTTGTTCAGTAAGAGTTGAATTTCGGGCAGTCGGCATTGCATGGAGAAATTTAGAGATTTTTTGGGGGTTGGAGATCCTTTAGTTTTCTTACCATTAGAAGGTAAATTTTGATTGGCAGTGGGGAGGTTGTTTGATGAGTCAAGAGAAGAGTCAGCCATTGAGAAATCAAAAGGGGTAATATTGTATCCAGATGGTAAGAGAAGTTAATTGTAACTGTATGAACTTACCGATTCGGTTTAGGTGGATGGGGAGTGTTACCTTGGACTATTGACTTCTTCTTCTTGGTTAGTGTTATCGTAGCGGTTGGGAGACTTTCGAGAGAACTATTCTGGCGGTTCCGCTTCGGGGTAGAGGTGATGTTTGGAGTGGGAGGTGTCATCGTCTGACGAGCAGTGTCGGGTTCCGAGTCATCGGATTCCTGGGTGGTGGTAGAGTTGTCGACGAGGGTGGATTCCATGTCGGCTTGTTTGTAGCTGGCAAGTTCTTTCATCAGCTGGGAAACAAGACCTTCGAGTTCGTGGATTTTCCGGTCTTTTTCTGCTTCGGTGTTGATGGCCTGGGACCGTCGAAGAACTTCCTCCTGGTTTGCCAAATGGTTCCGGAAAATTCTGGTTGCTTTTGATTGGGGGATGCCGTGATCCACTTTGAGCCGGACGATGGTTTGCTCCTGCTGGTGGATGGGGCATTGTCGACTGATGGCTGAGTGATCGCCCCCGCAGTTGATACAGTGGGATGGATTCGAGCAATCTTTGTGGGGACTGGGCTCACCGCATTCAAGGCAGATAGGGGAGGAACTGTATCGTTTTTTGGTGTGGCCGTATTTGCCACATAGGTAGCACATCAATGGGCGGGGGTAGCACGGTCGTGTTTCGGTACGGATGAAGCCAAAAAAGATGTGACGAGGGCGAACGGTGCCTTTAATAGTTAGCACCATTGAGTTGGTAGGGATGGAACGTTCGCCAGACTTTTTGAGGAACCGATATACCTTTACGACAAGGAAGGCTTGAAAGTCTTCGTCCTTCATTCCTTCGACATGGTCGCAAGAAACCACGCATTGAACGAGGTATAAGGTCGGATGATATTCGATGGTAATTGGTGTACCGTCGATCAGTTTTTCCAGCTTGAGTAGGGCACTAACTTGGGCAGGGTTTCGGATTCTGAGAAGATAATTTTCACCACCATCGACAGGGTTGCCCCCATCAATTTTCCCAACAAGTTTTTCCACGGTTGTGGAAATTAGGAAAGGGTTTTTTGGCAGCTTGGCTTTACCGGATGGTCGCAGTCGGAGGAATTGAATGTCGCCAAATTCATCGCAGGGGTCCATCCATGAGGGAACAGTTCGTAGGAGCCGATTGTCGGGTGGCTTTGGCAAGCCATTCCAAGCGGGGGAAGCTTCCCCCATAATGGGGTTGTGTACGGTTTGCGAAACGATATGGAGTGAACTGTCAATTTGATGTCCGTGATAGAGAACACTGATTAACGGTGGCGTGGGAGAAAATATTCACTGGTACTGAACTGGCTGGAGAGAGATTCAAACACGTCTGTTCGGCACGGAAGTCGAAAATGAACTGAACTTTCTTTAATTATTAGCATCTTCCTCTTAAGTTTGATGCATTTGGTGTCTTATTCCAACTTTTTCAACAACTAAAGGCAATCATTTTGAATGAAATAATTTTGAGGTGGTTCATAAGGTTTCAGAGATATGAAAATTATTTTCAAAATTTAGACAGAGGCCTACATTGTTCTACAATATCGTAGAACATAATAAGTCATGAAATTTTATCGAAGACATCAAACATCTATCTCTTGAACTAAAACTTTGATGGCAATTTGTTTTCATGAGTGGTCCTACAAAAAAACAGTTCTTTAGTTATATCTTTTCAGGTTGGAAAGCGGATATTTGGATGTTTGGAAAACCAATATTTGTTTTGGTTTTCAAGTTATAAGGCAATTTGTGTGTTGATAACACTTGTGTTGAAACAATTACCTACTCTTCTAGAACTACGGAAACTCCAAATGGAGCTAGTCGAGAATTTTATCGTTTTATAAATGGAGCTAGCCGAGAATTTTATCGTTGATTGCATTTGAAATTTTATTATATATTCTTTACAATATAAAAAACTGGAGGTATGTGTTTGTTAAAAGCGTTTAATCGTTGATAGAGGTTTAATAAAAAAGACATCTGAAATCTCTAGAAAAATAGAGAGAGTTTATATCTGTGTCTTCAAGAACTCAGAAACTACTTAACCGATTGACGTGAAATTTGGCATGAGAAAGTTTTTCGAGTTAACCATTTTTCCTGTAAAGTTTTGAGTCCCTCCCATTTAAAGTAGGGAGGGCTCCCATACAAAATAATCGAAAAATACGATAAAATACGTATTAATTCAATCAATTAACAAGTGATTCTCATCAAGTTTTGTGAAAATGTACACATTTGCATGTTAAAATAATTTATAGCACAAAAGCCCCTCCCATCAAAGAAGAGGGGCGGGGCCCCATTCTATATAAAGAAAACATGAGACAAAACACCCAGGGTAAATTTTTCCGGTAATGATCAAGAGTATGTGATTATACAATATTATTTATTTTCGTTTAACTTGCACTTACATCCATATGTTTCTGAGGAAAATGCCGGGGAAGTTTCCATTTTCTCGGCATAGTGAATGTTGGATAAATTAGTGAGTTATCGAGTGTATCTAGTGTGTAGGTGAGTGTAGTTTTCGAAATAAAAACAAGTCTTCAAAAAAAATTTCAACATTTAGGCATAATAATGACACGTTGTTGAGTGAAGTTTAAATAAACCCTTGTATAGAAACAAAAGAGGGGTGAATTTCAAGCTTTATTCCAAAAATTTTCTCTTGTTAACTTTACGATACAGCAAAGTTTACCGGGTCAGCTTATTGCAGATTTCATAGGATCTCTTGTGTTGCCCTGGAATATTTTGGCCGAATTCAATTGTCAGGTCCATGTGACTTATGATATTTTTATGACACCATGTAGTATACAATAAACAAATGGTCGCATAATATCGCATTCCTATTAGAATGTATACTTCACCAATCATTCAATTAAAATCATAAAACCAGCGATGATCATCTGTTAACACATAATATCAATAATGATCTCGTGACTGTGAATGTTTTTTTTCTGTAAAAATCATAAAATACCATAGATCTAAATAGAAGCTACTATTGCAGTGATAAAACATACGCATGTATTGATCATTTACTATAAAATTTCTGAGAGAGTAGTGAATAAAAAGTTGACTTACCTTTCAGTACTGTTTTGCTCAACAATTCGCTGAACAACGAATCAATAAGGTTGTACTTGTGCGTTTTAGCGAATATAGGGAAAAAGTGCTCTAAAAGGACATATTTGCTCCCTTCGCTGATAGGCGTTCCAATATATAGTATCCGTCAATCCTTTTCAATTTCAATTTGTGCTGCGCTGGAATGATTACTCTAATCTCACATGGTTAAAAATATTCCAGCCTCAGGAGTATGTTTTCAGCGCTCCAACAATAAACCTTGAACTAGTAGTCGCCACATAAACACTGTCTGTCTGCTTACGGTTTACTTTTCAATATTCTACTCGCACCGTCCTTCTATCAATCGATGTGTTCATCCTACAGTTTGTCACAAATGCTGGGTTGAGGGGTAGCTTTGGCTGATTCCAGCACAATTATGAAGTATTGGTCCAAGGCCAATATAGGGTATTTTTGGCAATACGTTTCAAATTATACTTTTCAATCTGTAGTCACAAAGATTTTCCTTTATGAATAAGTCGATTATTCCGGTGCGTAAATTCAATTGCTTCAAATATTTTCTTATTCACATGTACAAAAAATTTCGTGTTCACGCAACAGTAGGCTAATTTGCACCTCCGAAAGCTGTAAACAAACTATTATTCATATTACAAACATTATTTTTCATCACTTTTGCAGAACAAATATTTTTCGTCTGAATTGCAATTTTCATTTCTTGGTAGATCTTCAGCTTTACATTTTTGAGAAAAATCACACTTTGTAATGAATGTGCTTTGCATTTGGAGCTGGTAGTGTTAATATGTGGTGTCGGCCGGTCTCAATTGTTGCACAATTTTACCAATTTGAATAGAATCTTTCCAATCGACAGTAGCACTTTCGGGATGGATTTCTTTTTACCCTTAATTTTTGATGATGAACTAACTAGGTCTATGAATACAGTATGAAGGTTAGCAGCTTCAGCCTCACATCCTTCACTTTTTCGATAACAACACTGAGTAATGAGTGCAATGCAAGATTTTAGAAAAAATCAAAGACAACTAGCTGCCTCTCTTGGTCTCTTGAATAATTTCACGCAGAGAGTCGAATGACACCTTATCTCTCAGCTGTTGATCGAATTGCTCCCAAACACAGGGTGCCGAAAAAGCTCTTTGGTATGTCAAAAAACAACGAATTACAAAAAATTGAATTTTGTTAAATACGTTGATCAGTCTTTTTTAACATGATAAGTTGAGAAAAATTTAACTTAACAAAAGACAAATAATTATTATGGTAAAGTAAACAGTTGAATATTCATGTTTGAGAACAACTAAAAATGTCTAAGAGCGTATAAAGCCACTTATTTCTAAATTCTAATGATCAGATATAATCAATTCTCAATATTTATGTATTGTCAAATACTTTGGAGGCTTCAACTTTATCAATTTTCAACCACACCTTCCTTCAAACTTCCTTCAAAACATATTTTGTTTTATGTGGCTGTTCAATAACGAATTTATGTGACTAAAAAAGAAGCGATTTTCTGTTGACATATGCATAAAGCATTCGAAATTTTCATTTCCCAATAATATGAATTATCAGCATTTGGGAAAGAAAAGAAAAAATCACGAATCGATTCAACAGTTTATAACTAGGTATACAAATGTTTACGTTCTTCACGACAACATAATTCCAAACAACGGTATACACATCCAAAAGTTCGCTTTGGAATCATTTCGCCGTATGCTGTAGGTAGGTCGGTATATGACGTAGAAAAACAAACGCTGGCGCTAGATACATGTGCTCCATGCATCAGCTGTCCACAATAAATAAACGCGGCTACCACTAGTAGTTTGGTTGCTGCTCTGTGTGGATGGAATCGAAAGTAGCGAGCCGGTCCTGAGCTAGTGTAAAGCAGAGACATTTTCAGTGTCTTTTCAAACGCGGTTTTAAAAATATGGATAATCCAGTGCTCCGGCAAGCATTCAATATTCTGACCAGCGAAGCCAAAGGTATGTTCAATTTAGATTGACAGTTTCTGCATTGGTATGTTTTCAGACCTCTATATTTATCTTTTTAGACCTTTTCCTGGGATCGAGCATTCCAGAACGTTACACCGTACCAACAGCTTTAGAGTTTATTCGGGACAATGTCTCCAAAAACTTACCACTCATCATTCGTGGAGTCAACAACGATTGGCCGGCAGTCGAGAAGTGGAGCTCGAAACATTTAAGGTAGGTAATGTATTATAAATTGAAATTAGTTAGTTATGTCATATCTAGCAAAATATCAACGTTAAGCCATAATTAACCGAAAGGAAACAACACATCAAAGACGCTTTACATTTGGCTTGATATTTTCGTAGGGTACCAGCCAATAAAGTTTTTTTTAACTCGCCGTTTAGCCTCCTACATCTGTATATCAGCATCAGGTCTTCTGATTTGTATAGGTATAGGATAGACTAAGTGCAAGCGGCATGTATCTACTCATGTAAAGTATTTTTTTGATGAAAGGTGTCATGAAAACCTTAAAGTGAAGCACATGTTTCTGCCTGTCACAAATGTGTTCCGTAAAGAATAATAATAGTTTGGGGGCTCGGCAATTTTTTTAGCACGAATACCTGACCTAAACTACATCGCAATTACGGGTGTTGTAGTTAGGATACTTATACGTTTTAAGCTAATGATGGCGCCAGGACTACTTGCACTTTTATCATTTTTAATTCAGGGAAACTTTGGCAGACAAGGAAGTAACAGTAGCCGTCACTCCAAATGGTTACGCGGACGGTTTGGCCAGTCTTGATGGGGAAGAATACTTTGTTCTACCGCTGGAAATGGAAATGCCAATGGACGAATTCCTAGACGCGTTGGACCGCAAGGAGTGAGTAATCCGCATCTAAACTTTGGCTTTGATCGATAAAGGTTGATGTTTTGTTTTTAAGCCGAGATATTTTGTACATTCAGCGTCAGAATTCGAACCTGGTTGAGGATTTTGAGGAACTTTGGCAAGATATTGATATGGATCAGCTGGCCTTTGCATCAGAAGCTTTCAATAAAAAACCAGACGCTGTTAATTTTTGGATGGGAGACGAGCGAGCGGTGACCTCGAGTGCGTTTTTTTTTTCTATAATTGGTATGGACGAAGCTGTTTGATAGCTGTTTGTTATCCTTACAGTGCACAAGGATCCTTATGAGAACATCTACTGTGTTGTTTCAGGGTATAAGGATTTCATCCTTATACCACCAGTAGAACTTCACAATGTTCCACGACAACGCTATCCAATGGGGATATACATGCAAGAAGATGACGGGAATCTGGTCATCGAACCTATATTGAATGGTATGTTAGTTTTTGTAATTATCGTATCAGTTGAAAAAAATATTAGTTTAATTGACAAAATTAGCTAAAAGATTCATGAAACTCACCTTTCCACTGTTCCACTACCAGAAATAGGAAAGCCCCGAAGAATCGAATGGATCAGCGTGGATCCGTTAAAACCGGACCTGAAACGGTTCCCCCAGTACCAGGACGTCATCAGTTACGAGGTGCGTGTGAATGCTGGTGATATGTTGTACCTGCCAAGTTTGTGGTATCACCACGTTCGCCAGAGTCATAAATGTATAGCGGTTAACTTTTGGTACGACATGGACTACGATGCGCGCTACTGTTACTATAAAATGATGGAGAAGCTATGCGGGTACGGTGGCGAAGAAACGGACGAAGTAGATTTGTGAATTTTACCGGTCCTTTTTTGTGATTATATTTAAAAACAGAATGTTTTGTAAAAAATCTTATATTTTTACTTGTAAAAATGTAAAATAGTACATTTATTGTTCTTTTCATAATCGATAAAGATAATTTAAGATTCAGATTTGGTGCTTAAAATTTACGCTGATTCACATAGTTTTGAATCAAGGACAGTAGTTGAGATAATTTCTGAAACTTGTACGAATGGAGTACATATCTTAGTTTACCAAACTTATGCTAAACGTGACTTTTGTTATATACTATCACAGCTATTCGTACATTATCGGTTGATAACCGCATTGCCGTCGTAGTTGTGCTAAACCCTGCTCAGTGATGCCTCTATTGATTATTTCCTTTTCTAGATCATTGAGAACTAATTTCATCCAGCACATAACTGCCATAAGTATTCCATTCTCGTTACGATTGTACTCCAAATATAGATTGGTAATCTGTTGGGTTATTTTTTTCTTAAAACGTGATTTACGCGATGCCAAGTTATTTCGCTCTCGTTCAGCGGCTATCATAGGATCAGCATATACTTTCCGAAGTCGTGATTTGTTTGGGTTGTAATCTAAATGGAAGAAGCAAAGAAAGTTAGGAATGAATATACATTTTTCAAGGATGTAATAACTTACCCAAAGAGGTCGGTAGTTCGCCCATGCGAGCAATCATATAACGCTCCCTTCGTTTGTTTGACCGTTCCACCAATATCCTCAATTCCCGTACCAGTGGATTAGCATCCAACCTTTCCTCCATTTCATACGGTTCGATCCAATTGGCCACACAAAGTGGTTCCTCGACTAGAGCTAGTGTGGCATTACCAGAATCAACAGTGTGATTAGCAAGTCCCATGGCTGGGGGAGAGCCTTCGGTTCCACTCATGGTACCACAGCTCGGTGGGGAATGAACGGCATAGTTGTGTTCGCCTTCCTCCGATGGAATCAGTTCCGTTGACGTAATTTTTGTTGGCCGCATTATAACAGAGCAACTGCGCGATAGTGGATTTCCAGAGGGCACCGGCGAAGAAGTGTGACTTGCGTTAGGCGTGAAGTCTGGTGACGGAGTTCGGTAACCTTCACTGGCCGAAGATATTTCCGAGTACTCCGCTACGGGCATTTGCTGGTTTGGGTTAGTCTCGAATATTGGACCACGCGCGCCCTCTTGGAATCTGAATATAGCGTGCTGCATTTCGTTACAAACCGATGGGAACGTGGAATCACTCTCACAGTCGTCGAATTTTAGCCGTTTTTCGGCCGACGGTCCGTCTTCGTATAAGCTTGTCTCCGATGCCGCCATACTTGAGTCACAATGATCTTTATCGTCGAAATTATCCATCTAAAATTATAAAAAGTCATCATTGAAGAAGTCAAAATTGTATTTTCATTATTGTACAGTCAGAAAATAAAGAAATATGCATATATACACAATTGATCATCTATCGATTTTTGCAAATTTTGCACACTGTTTCTCTCAGCTGAATGCCGTTAACCGTGGAGTTCTAGCCGTACTACAATTTTAAAAATCAGATGTAATTTCGACTAAACCCCACGAATAAAAACATTCATTCTTATGAAGTACAAGCCTCAGTCTACCTTAGAATTTAATTAATAAAAATTGTATTTCTTATAGAAAATACTGTTTCACTTGAAAGCTCCGAAGACGAAAATATTTCCTAAATGTGATTAATTTTTGTAATAAGGTTAACTGGCAACACTTCACGAACTTCTATTATTCCTGTCACACCAACACTTATTCACAGTTCAATTTACCACACAACACAAGTACTATTTGGAGCGCCGATCATCCGTGGAGTTCTAGCCGTACTACAAATAGTTTACAATGCATAATGTATTTACGGCGGAACTCCACCAACGGTCAACGATTATGAAATTTTACTTTGCATTTTCCGTAGCAATAGATGGATGCACAATCTGTAGCGTTAATCCCCATATCATTTCCGTACTACATTCGATCGACGATAAAACATGCAGTCCAGGAAAGGATACGGGGTTCTACGAACAGCCATTTACTAACTTCACTTTTTTCCCACTCAAATCAGCTAGCAGATGATAAAGCTCACAAAACAATAGCCAAAAGCCCTCAGTCATGGCCGTACTACAGATATTTCAATGCACTGTATTGCGCGCCATGATTGGGGAGTCTGACTGAGCAAAATGCGATGTTCCTCTTAAAACAGTTGATCCTTGCACCGAATAAACAACTGCAAGCATTTTGTAACACCATTTAATTTCAAAAACTTACCTTTAGAACAAAAATTTGTATTTAATATTAACCGAAACACAAACAATGACACTGAAGGACGCAATGACGAAACAACTATGACTGATCCAATCACGACGAGGCTTTTACCACCTTTACTGATCGTGTACGAACTAACACGATTCTTTATAGTTTATTCGAAATGGCCTAGTAAACTACCGACCGACCGATCGGTTTCGTGTGGTTTACTGGAAACTTTTCTACCCGATCGAGCAACGGATTTTTTTGCTGCCGCACGACGATGCCAAAGCATACCTACACAAAAGGAACCGTTTCAGTATTGAACGCACCAGACACATTTCTCTGACCGTTAGTTAGATTTGGAAATACCTGTCCTTTTTGCCGATGCACATGTTCCTATAGCTGTGCTACAGCTTCCAACGGTTAAATTTGCCCATCCCACGTTTTCATTTTGTTTTGGAAAACTTCACTTAGGCTTTATTGATTCCATTCACAGTTAATCAGGATCAGGAAAAAAAGGATGATCCTGAAAACACCTCTCTAATATAAAAATGTGCTAATTGTTTATTCTGTTTTGCCGAAACAGCTTCTCATCGATTATGGAAGTTGGAGCTTTCCAGGCTAGATTTTTGTTTAAATGTTAACGATTTTAGAAAGCAGTTGAGATAGATACGTTGATTTTAAATAAAAATATCATTTTGGCGCGAATTCATACTGAATCGTACTTCAAATGACACGTTCCACGCGCTTGTACCGCTCAAAAGTGATTTTTATTCGTTCGCGTATAAAAAAAATCTTAAACTTGTCTATAATTTTAATAATTTAAATCACACAAAACCAACGGAAAAAATATTTTTTAACATGTTTTATATAATTTTGAAAATCTAAACAAATTTTTTGTTGAAGAAAGTGGTAATTTTGACAATTTTTCCAAAATAGTTTATTGAAATATGTCGATTAAATTGTTTTGGAAATTTTTTTAATACGTTTTGTAGGCAAAAAACACTGCTTCATTTTACGGAAAAAAGTATTTGTTTATATCCAATATGGTTGTTTTGCAAAGCGACCAAAAACAGCCGTAAATGATTAAATTCACGTCACAAAAAAGGGAACTTTTTAATTTTACGAGAAAACTTTGACATTTTCTGACATAAAAAAAATGAGATCTTCTTTGAAAATGATGACAATTTTAAAACACTAAATTTTATAAAAATCGGTTGAAATCTAGCTGAGTTACAACAGCGCGAATAAGTTAATTTACGTCACAAAATTTATTTTTTGTAAAATTTCATAAGGGGAATATATCCTCTGAAAGCTGTTTTGACCCTCCAGATGGTCGGATTTTTACGAATCGAACATAATTTTGTTGATTTTTCAAAAAAAATCATTTTTTAATTCATTTAAAAATTCAAAGAGATTGAATAAAAATTAAAAAAATTATATTTTTGGTGAATCTTCAATGAAGACTGTGAGAAACAGTAGTAATTTTAACATATGATCTCCAATATGTTGCTGTTCAAGTACAATCAAAATAAGAAAAAAAATAGGTAAAGATATTGAAAATTTATGAATTTAAAAGTCGGAACAACAAAATATCGTTTTTAAAAGTGCACATAAAATTTGAAGGCTCTAAAGAATGGTTCAGAATAACTTGATATTTCGTGACGTGAATTCAGTAAAATAAATATCCTGTTCTGTTTCAACCGAGTGAATTAACGTCACAACTTCAAATAAGCATAACTTCGTTCGTTGTTGTTCAATCTAGAAGTTACGAACATCAAACTGTGGGTAATTCATTCAATAATTTTGAAGGAAATTCATTTTGCGACTGTTAGCTGTAATTTTTTTTCATTTTCAAGTAAATTCAAATAAATCTAGAATGATAACAGTTCAGAAAAGTCCGGAAAAGCGATTTCACGTCACGGTGGAATGTGTCAAATACGTTATTCATAAATAGTTTGTTTTAAGTCAATGTTTTTTAATCGTGAAATTTTTGCTGTTGAACAACTTAATTTTTTACATTTTTACAAAACATTTTATTATATCAACTTGTCTGAGAACTATTCGAAACAAAACCGTCCAACTCTTGAAATTTTAACGATTATTGAAAGATTTATCCTTTTAACATTCAATTACCAGATTTCACATGATAATTTAAATTTTCACGTTTTTATTTATATGTTTTACTAGCTGATTTTTCCCGACCTTGCTCGGGTTCACATAAAATATAAATCAAAATTCAGTCGTTTAGGGAGTTTTGTATACATAATTATAACAAACCATGTTTGACCATGAAAGCTTTGTGAGTTTGTTAGTCTTTTTTAAGTTTCGATTGTGATTATTTGGCAGGACTTCGACAAGGCCGAATTGAGCGCCAACAAAAAACATAAATTGAATCCCGCTTAATTCATATTCTAGGACGAAATGGTGAATATGATTATCTGAAATATATTCTTTGGATTATAAACTATCAATTCTGGTTCATAAACATCAATGATCTTTTCTTTAGATGAGTTCTAGTGTCTCGAAAAATCCTCGTTCAGTTCGGTCTGGTCGAATCCGTTTAAAGTTAATCGTTGTCATGTTTTTGAAAAACAAATAGCACAGAGAACAGACGTAAAGTTAGCCTACGAAACTTGTGTAAAATTTCCAACGACCGTTTTTACCGATTTTTGTTTTTTGAACAGGTCGTATGAACTGTTTGGCATGTTTCAAGAAAATCGCTGTCGAAGTTTCGTGACACTTTCGTCACGTTGCATAATGGAAAAAAATCTTAAAAGTTAATCGCTGTTTTCTTCAAGCACGAAGTGCTGAATTTTGAACAATGGGATGCAAAAGCGATACTCGAAAGTAACCCGCTTTGAGATGTCTAGAATCAGTTCTGATGGGTAAGACTGATCGCCAAGAATGTTCCTAATAGATTGATTATAGGCGATTCGTCCTCTGACGATAACCTTTCAAAAAGTGCAAAATCTTATTCCAAAACTGTTAGTTATTTTGACTGCCTCAGTAGTGCAAAAATAAAGGAAGTGAGATTCTATCCAGCCAAAGGTAACTTTTATTATATTTATCTAGCAATAAATTGAACCCTATTATGTTAGAGCTGCATTAGTATTATTATTAGTGAGTTCATATACAATTACACCTTCTCGAAAACTGGGCATCTGAAAATTTTAATAGTAACTTTTGAACGGCGCAATAGATGGCTCTGTTTTAAGTCAATTTTCAACGTATTATTTGAATGTCAACATTTGAAATTTTACACACTTTTTGAAGATTTTTTTTCTATCTTGTACGTCTGTTCTCTGTGCTAATAGTCATGAGGTTTGCTAATAGAAAAATTCCCTTGAATGCTCATTCATCCTATCACGAAAAACATTTTAAACCATCAGTTTTAAGGAAGCTTTTCCATGTGTTATCTAATGAAAATCCAGTATATTAAACTTGTAATATGCATATGCAGGACAAGAAGTTGGTCACTTTTAAGTAACTTTGTCACTTTTTTAAAGCTGGTCGCTCACCAGTTAATTTTTTTTTAATGTAGTCACTATAGTCATTTTTAATAATTTCTTTACAGATGACTACATTTATTAAAAATTTCATTTTACAGGTCGGACTAATTTGATTAAGGTGCACCGGGGTAAGAGGGGACGGTTTTTCGTATAGTTCAATTTTAAATTTAAAAATGAGCAGTGGATCAATTTAGGGGCCGTTCACATACCACGTGAACAACTTAAGGGGGGGGGGGGTGAGGTGGGTATGGAAATGTCCACGCTTGTCCACGGAGAGGGGGGGGTAGGGGTTTGGGTCATGTCCACGTGGACATACTTACTTTCAAAATATTTTCTAAAGTTGAATAAATATTAAGATGTTTAAATCAAAATGTTAAAATGGCAAAGCTTTCCAGTTCAAGTTTACACAATTAGTAGCTACTTGAAAGCAAGTGATAGGGGAGATGAGGGCATAACGAGCACCCGAGGCATAATGAGAACTACGCTTTTCTACGAAAGTGCGTATTTTCTTAAATAAATTTTCATGAGGATTTGTTTCGTACTTCCTATAGTATTAATTTTTCACAAAAAAAGGAATCTCCTTATCATCTTTACAGAGATATTTAAAAAAAACTAGCTTGGTTCTCAAGTTACGAAAATATTATAATGTTTGAGCACCACGAAATAAGCTCTTATGATCTTAAAATTACCTTGATCTATAATGTACGCACTACAACATGATGTACACATTGTTTCTCAATTTTTACCATCAAAAAATTTTTGATTTTTCACTTTTATCAATTTTAAAACACGTTTTTACTTAAATTTGTTGACTAGGGGCATATAGAGCACCATATTATCGAGGCATAATGAGCATTTTCTGCCTTAGAATCTAGCAGCGAATTAAAATTGATTTATAGCGCCACACCTTGACTAGTTTTCATCCGACAATTTAGCCTATTGGTAAGGTGTCGGAGAGGTAATCAAAAGACTAGAGTTAGATTTCTGTTCGAGGTGATTTTTTTTCCATTCACAATTCATGATCGATATTTTTATTGTTACATTATACGGCTAGTAGCATTATCCTCCGAACAAAGCACTTAATGTATGAGCGTGCGTGAATTGTTTGTATTCTACAAAAAGACCTAGATTATTTTGTTATTGCTTTGTTTGATGAATCTACGACTCACCTGACTTCATCGAATTGAATTCGCTGCTAGATTCCCCGGCAAAAACGCACATCTTGCTCTGATTAATGGTGCTCATACTGCCTCAGGGGGGGTTCTCATTATGCCTCCACAGTGGCTGGTTTTCAGCTTTTGGCAAATTTTTTTAAAATGCATTTTTTAACGTTTTCATCTAGTTTTTAACGTTTCAGCCCGTTAGGGAATAGGCTTTTCAAGTGTCTGAACACGAAACAATAATGTAACCTCCATATTATAGCTATTTTCTATGGTTAAATAACCGTTTTCCTTAAGGTGGCCATTATGCCCCCATCTCCCCTAAATATGATAATTTAGATTTTTTTTTAATTTTTTAAAACCGGAAATTCTTATTCGGGTTTTTCAAAATCAGCCATTTCCATAACAAAAAGGCAAAAAGTGGTGTTTTCTAACTGTCAAATTATAGGTCTTTAAAAAAACTATTTTAATTCTGTCCACGTGGACATCCGGGGAGGGGGTAGGGGTTTGCCAAATGTCCACGCTTGTCCACGGAGGGGGAGGAGGGGGTCAAAAATCTCATTTTTCTGTCCACGTGGTATCTGAACGGCCCCTTAGATAAAATTACGTTCAATTTTATGCAGAACATGTTGTTTACAAATGGTGAAGAGATGAGCTTGATAGATGCAAAGCACAAAAGTTATCACGTAAATTGTTATGGACTGTTGGTGTCTTCAATTACACCGCTTTATGGGGTAAGTGGGGACGGTAGATTTTTCCTTTGATTTCTCAGGAAATTTTCAACAAATTTGTATTTTCTTGGTTGAATACGTTACTTTATTGCTCAAACGTCCAAAATTTTGAAAAAAGTTCATTGTACTATTAGTACAGCATCTTTCAATGATTATTGTGTGTAATTTATGTTGCAATACAAGAGATTCGATTTTATCGAAAATATATACTTATTCCAGAACCAGCAAGTACTTTCATAATCCGAATGCTTAATGAAGCTAAATTGTATTGAATGAAGGAGAGAAAATTCAAAAAAAAAAATTGTAAATATCAAATATGTATGAAGCCGTCCCCACTTACCCCAGGTAGGGTCTAAAGACAAAATTTTAGATTCTTGTAGATAAACTTTTTTTCTTCATTTTTAACCGTCGTTTCTTTTCCTAACTGATGTTTCGAATGTAAGGATTGTTTCAATGTAGAGTTTTTCGTCAAGAGCCAGCTATAGTTTACGAGAAATTTGCAATTGAAAAAGCGATGCACATCAACTCGACACCGTATAGGTGAAAATAGAAAATTCTCAAAAAGTCGCGGTAAACATCCGTTGCTGTCGGAATCGTATCTTTTTTACAGTTATTGGAGGGATTACAAGCAAATTTAACATTCTGCATTAAAAGTTTGAAAAAATAGTTCACAGTGTTGTTTTAATACCCATTGTCCCCACTTATCCCGGTGTACCTTATACGTATTTTAACAACACTAAACGTACCAGAGGGGTTCAAATTACATTTTTTGAACTTCAAATGACTATAACTCCTATTAAAATTGTAATTCAAAGACGGAGGAGTTTTTTTAATATGCTTCGAGACAAGGCTGGAAGTCAGTTATTAAGTTTTTCAGGAATACACCACAATGTGGTTTAGTTTTCTCATAATTGGATGGTAGAACTGACCACATCAATGATCATCAATAACTCAAAAAGTCAAAAGTAATAAAACCAATGAAAATGAATTGTACAAAACTTAAAACTTCAGATTTAAGCGTTTAAATCGCAGACTTCAACTTATAACTCTGAATTAAATTCATTTTTCTTTCCCTATAAGCATTTCCAAAAAAAAAAAACATAAAAGTTTAAATAAATAAAGCTTGAACTGCTAGAATTTCGGTTAATAAGTAGAAATAATTTCTAAAGTATTTTGGGTGTGCGAGCTTGCAAAGTTGTGAATCACCTGTGCTACTTTGGGAAGGAAAGGTAAAATCTACCTCGTAGCGAGTTGAAGTTGACCTGAATTCAACTAAACAAAACGGTACAATTTTTCTCGAAAAAAAAGGAACTATTTGCCGAACCCGTTTGTTGAGGTTAAGCTTTTTTGTCAGTCAGGAACAAGCTTGGCTTCGTGCCCAATATGTGAAAATCGGAATAGAATGGTAAGTGTTTCCTTAGATATCATTTAGTTGTGGGGGTTCTTTGATTTTTTCAGATTGGCCCACAGAGCTTCCAGATGTATTCCACGTCATCCTCCAGATATCATTCCGGAAAAGCCGGACCTAACCGGATTAGTCGAAAGGAGAAATAGCCATGGTGGCTCGGAAGAACGTGAAGCCGAATTGCCACGAGCCTGGCAAAGAAAGGACTTGCCTCAACAATAAAGTCTATTTATCTCAAATAACTATAAATTTTTAATAAATGTTTTTTTTTTTTTTTTGTAAATTCTTTATTTGAAACGGCTCATACCTTTAGGCTTTAAGGAGCCAAACTCGTTTTGTTTGATAACAATTGTGTGCTTATATCTAGTTCACTTTTAAAGAAAAAAGAAGATAGATAGGGAAATATGAAAATAAGAAGAAATTATAGACGAAGATCAATAGCTTTTAGGAAAAGATATATTTCGAACATGTAGTCCAAGTCTCTCACACCCAGCACATCTCTCACTGGAACATAGGGTGGTTTTCCTCGGGCCCGAAGGGAGTCTATCAAATTCGTTCTAGCGACAAGATGGACCTCGCACGACCAAACAATATGCTCGATATCGTGGTAACCTTGGCCGCAACTACACAAATTGCTGCTAGCAATATTCAAACGATAGAGTACCGCGTCTAAGGAATAATGATTGGACATGAGACGGGAAAATATACGAATAAAATCTCGACTCAGGTCCAATCTATTAAACCATGGTTTAAGGCTTACCCTTGGGATAATCGAGTGCAGCCACCGACCCTTGTCATCCTCGTCCCATTTGCGCTGCCAGTTGACAAGAGAGTTTCTTCGAACTAAAAAGTAAAATTCGTTGAAGGCAATTTCACGCTGGTACGTGTCGCCTTCCATCGCCCCCACCTTTGCCAGAGAGTCTGCCTTCTCATTACCCTCTATCGAGCAATGAGAGGGAACCCAAACAAAGGTGATGATAAAGCGACGTTTTGATAAAGCACTCAAACTATCCCGTATCTTCTCGAAGAAGTATGGCGAGTGCTTTCCTGGTTTTATTGAGTGGATTGCTTGAACAGAACTCAGACTATCCGTTACAATAAAGTAGTGCCCAACTGGCCTTGAAGCTATACTGTCCAAAGCACAATGAATAGCTGCTAACTCTGCTATATACACAGAGCATGGTGACTCGAGGCTGTAAGAGGCGCTAGATATTTCGTTGAACACTCCAAATCCTGTTGATTCCTCTATAAGTGATCCATCAGTAAAGTACATTTTATCAGCATCGACGTGTCTATATTTAGCTTCGAAAATTCTTGGAATCAGAAGGGAGCGATGAGGGACCGGGATTCCACAAATTTCCTGCTGCATAGACAAATCAAACTGGACAGAAGAATGATCGTAGTCTGGGCTACAAACACGAGTTGGAGAGAATGAAGAAGGGTTTACCTGCATTGACATGAGGACATGGTATATAGACATAAACCTGGTTTGAAAATTTTGCTCAAGTAGCCTGTCAAAATTTACAATCACCAGTGGGTTCATGACCTCACACCTGATGAGGAACCGAAGTGATAGTAGATTGAATCGATCTTTCAAAGGGAGTATTCCTGCCAAAACTTCAAGACTCATGTTGTGCGTTGAGGGCATACAGCCCAAAGCGATGCGAAGACAACGGTATTGGA
This sequence comes from Uranotaenia lowii, assembly GCF_029784155.1. Classification (NCBI taxonomy): domain Eukaryota; kingdom Metazoa; phylum Arthropoda; class Insecta; order Diptera; family Culicidae; genus Uranotaenia; species Uranotaenia lowii. Next base: position 188,398,515 of record NC_073692.1, on the reverse strand, counting down.
TACGCTCGAGTTTGAGGAGGTGAGTTTTGGCAGCTGACTGGAAACAGAAGCTACCATATTCCATCACTGAGAGAATAGTTGTTCGATACAATTTTAAAAGATCTTCTGGATGGGCTCCCCACCAGGTGCCAGTGATTGATCGGAGAAAATTCATTCTTTGTTGGCATTTTCCTTTCAGATACTCAATGTGGGCTCTCCAAGTACACTTGGAATCAAACCAAACCCCAAGATACTTAAAACACCTCGATTGAGTGATCGTTCGGCCTAGAAGTTGAAGCTTAGGTTGAGCAGGTCTACGTTTCTTAGAGAAAACAACCATCTCCGTTTTCTGAGGAGAAAACTCAATCCCAAGCCCCAAAGCCCAGGATGACAATCTGTCTAAAGTATCTTGTAAAGGTCTGAGCAGATGAGACTCAGTAGAACCTGTGACAGACACCACGCCGTCATCTGCAAGTTGTCTTAGAGTGCAGCCTTCAGAGAGACAACTGTCGATGTCATTTACGTAAAAGTTGTACAAAAGTGGACTCAAACATGAACCCTGTGGGAGGCCCATGTAAGAGGTCCTTTTAATTGCAATATCTCCCTGAGCAAAGTTCAGATGTTTCTCACAAAGCAAGCTGTATAAGATGTTGTTCAATAGAGGAGGCAGACCCCGGGAGTGCAATTTGTCTGACAACACCTCTATTGAAACTGCATCAAAAGCTCCCTTTATGTCTAGAAACACTGAAGCCATTTGCTCACGTTTTGCGTACGCCATTTGTATCTCTGAAGACAGCAAAGCAAGACAATCGTTTGTCCCTTTGCCTCTTCGAAACCCAAATTGAGTATCTGAAAGGAGGCCATTTGCTTCTACCCATTTATCCAAACGAAACAAAATCATTTTCTCCATCAATTTTCGTATACAAGACAACATCGCTATAGGACGGTACGAATTCGCATCGGACGCTGGTTTTCCGGGCTTTTGGATAGCGATAACTTTCACTTGTCTCCACTCTTGGGGAACAATGTTATTCTCCAAGAATTGATTAAATAAATTTAACAAGCGAAATTTTGCGGCGTCCGGAAGGTTTTTCAACAAGTTAAATTTGATTTTATCAATTCCCGGAGCTGAATTGTTGCAAGAGAGGAGAGTAAGTGAAAATTCGACCATCGAGAAGCTGGAATCCAGACCACACCTATCAGGAGGCACGTTCCGGACAATTTTTTTCACAGGTGTAAAATCTGGACAGACTTTCCGTGCGAAGTTGAATATCCATCTATGTGAATGTTCTTCACTTTCATTTGTAGATGATCGATTACGCATGCTTCGTGCAACTTTCCATAAGGTACTCAAGGAAGTTTCCCGTGATAAACCACCCACAAAATTCCGCCAATACGCCTTCTTTTTCCCTTTGATTAATTTTTTGAACTGATTTTCAAGGGAAACATAAGCATCAAAAAGGACGAGAGTTCCATATTTCCGAAAATCTTTGAATGCTTTTGATTTGTCCTTATAAAGCTTGGAACACTGCTGATCCCACCATGGGTTTGGAGGCCTTCGAGGAACTGATGAATCTGGGATGGGTTTTGTTTGTGCGCAAAGTGCACTTTCATGTATCAAACGTGAAAGAAAGTGGTACTCCTCTAAAGGAGGCAAAACATTCATAGAATCGATGGCTGTTGTTATTTCGTCCGAGTACTTTTTCCAGTCGATGTGTCTTGTAAGGTCATATGTCATATTAGTAGAATTCGAAGAGCTGACCCCATTGGTGATTGTAATTTTGATAGGCAAATGATCACTACCATTGGGATCAGGGATTACCTTCCACTGGCAATCCAATGATAGTGAATTTGAGCAGAGTGAGAGGTCAATTGCGCTTTGTCTTGCAGGAGGTTTAGATACTCGTGTTTTTTTACCCGTGTTCAAAATTGTTAAATTGAAACTATCACAAATATCATAGATAAGAGTAGAACGACTATCGTCAATTTGTTCTCCCCAGACAGTTCCATGTGAATTGAAGTCACCCAGGATCAACCTTGGCTCAGGGAGCATCGAGCACAGGTCCTCTAGGTTACTTCGATCTACTGCAACTCTATGAGGCCAGTACAAACTGACAACACATAAATCCTTACCTCTTATAGTTGTATGACATGCAACAGCTTCAATTCCTCCTGATAAAGGGAGGTGGATTCTATAAAAGGAGTGGCGCTTATTGATCCCTAAAAGCACCCCTCCATGAGAATCGTTGCGATCCAAACGGATAATGTTAAAATCGTGGAATGAGATGTTTGATTGAGAAGAAAACCATGTTTCTGAAAGGGCAAAAATATCGCAACTAGTTTCATGAAGAAGAAATTTGAACGGATCCAGTTTAGGAACTAAACTACGACAATTCCACTGTATAACAGTGATATCTCCGACCTCTCGGCGTAAATTAGCCATCGAGAAAGATAAACATTGAAATGAGGGGCCAAGTTTGCATCAATTGCTTCAAAAATGTCTTTAATACAGGAAGCATTGTTGTTACAATGCTTTTGATGGATTCAGAAACGCTGAAAAACGAAAAAATTCCATTCAGAATGTCAGTCAACTTAAACAATCCTGGCTGGGAAGTTGATTCTGGAAAAACTGCATTCGTCATAGGGGCCTTTGAGGTTCCTGCTGGTGTTGAATCATTCTGTGGTGAAAAAATCGTGCGGAATCCAGGAGGATTTTGTTTTTGTTGTTCTGCAGCATTCGGCTTTTTAGGGACACTGATTGGAGGGCTCATTGTAGGGATTTTTTTGGTATTTTGGGTGTCTTGGGAGTTGTTTTAGCACGTTTCCGGGAGTTCGCAACGAAAACAAAAGGGTTTTCCTCATCCGTTGTTTCTTAGTTGTCAACTGGCAACACAGAAAAGATGTTACTTGAATGAGGTTGGGCCAGTGGAGAAGCGCTCTTTAAGATAGAGGCATAAGAACGTCTCGATCGTTCTTTTAAAGAGCGCTTCTGTTTATCCCAGCGACTCTTGAATGCCTCGCACGAAGAGATTTCATGGGGTGCAATAGACACATTTCTGCTCTATTGCTGAGCATGCTCCATCCCCATGATTCTCCCCGCATTGGGGACAGCGTGGCTTATTGCAGCAGTGCGACGCTGTATGCCCCAACTTGATGAAATTTTGACAATGCATGGGTCGAGGCACGAAGAGTCGCACAGGAAGCCTTAAAACTCCGTCAATCAAGACGTAGTGAGGGAGGGCGGTACCCGCGAAGGTCACACGAAATGAAGCTGAAGGCGAGTACTTTGTAACTCCATTTACGACGTTGGCAGTATTGAGTTGACGGCAATCCACGATTTCGACCGAAGTCGAATCGAGGCTCTTGAACTTACCAACGCCGTTGGATTTAACGTACTTCGCATCCAGACTCATTTCTGTGATCACGCCCTCAATCTCTACGTCTCGAGACGGGATGTAAACGTGATACTCTAGAATTAGAAAATTGCTAGCCACAATCTCGTTTGCAGCTTTCGAGTTAGCCACAACAACGCGCAGCTTGTTCGCACGTAATTTTGTAACACTGGTTACAGAGGTCCACCTCGCCAGATCTTTGGTGATCTGTACCACATTAAGAGGTTTACCGTTCTTTTTGGGCCGGATGAAAACCACCCATGGCCCAGAGGAAGATGAGCCTTCAGCATATTTTCGGAGCCGGGTGACTCTACTCTCCACTGGGGATGATCCGACATTGTCATCCATCCGAGAACGATTTGCATCTGAAGGACCAGCATCAGCTGATTCCTCCAGATGCTCCTCATCTTCATAGGTGATATTCGCATCATCCCCAGTTGGAGGGTATAACCCCCCGCCTTCGCTCATATTTTTCAACGGGAAAACGAATGCCCTCCGTGTTGAAAATATAAGCGAAGCACAAAATTATCGAAATATATATAAAGGGAAATATGATAGAAAAAGAAAAAGTGAAAAAAGAAATAAAAAAGAACTTACAAATTATTTTAGCACTTTTTGGAACTATATTTTTTCTAGTGTATATAGACTGCTCCAACCACGTGGTTCTCCGTTGGTCTTCAAGGATGACGATAACCGAAGAACCTAACCAAACGAGCGCTGGCCCTTTCTCGTTGGTTGAAGATGGCCTCCTCGTCTCGACTCGGCCTCGATGATGATGATGGATGATGATGATTATTGACTATGGAACAATTGGTTCGCCAAACAATGGCGGCGGACCTCGTGGCGATCGATCGGCCCTTCTGCGAGCTGGGGTCAATCAAATTAACCAGCCTTTGGCAGGAAACTATTGTCGCGGCACAAAACACCGTTTTTACCGTCTTTAATAAATGTGGTTTTTGTTTCATTTTTAATAAATGTTGTTTTTGTTTCATTTTTATAGCTGAAACCAACCAAACCAACTAGCATTTACCTTTTAAATCAGTGAGTGGGAAAACGGTATTATTTACTATTTTGCTAGGTGAATGCAAAAAAGGTAAAATTTACCTTTTTTCTAGGTGAATTGAAAAAAGGTAAAATTTACCTTTTTAATAGGTGAATAAAAAAAGGTAAAAGTTACCGAGAAAGCTAGGTGGAAAAAAATCTTTTCACATAAAGGTAAATTTTACCTTTTTTTATTTCCCGTGTATAGGATCTGAAAAAGCACTAAAATTTTAACTTTTAATTTTAACTATGACTATCATGACTATACACGGTAACCGAAGTTACTCTATTCTGTATAAAATTCCATACAGTTTCAGGCAAAGTGTCTCCACACACTTTTATGTTTGAGCGTTCTATACACAGCGTGTCTTAAGAGCTTTTATACATTTGAAAGCTTTTGGCCAGTTGCTCAATTCTGTATATTTTGACATGGGGATGCCCATGCATTTTGGAAATTTTTCTGCAAAAAAAAAAGTAAAGGAATTTCTTCGAAAAAAAAATCTATTCAAAATTTAATTCTTTATTTATTATGTTAAAAGCAGTAGTTGAAACGATGTAATCGGGTATATAAATTTCGTGTCTGCCAGCGTCGGGCGATATTAAGTCTTCCTTCTTTTTGGTCGTCAGTTGTGGTTAATTGGTTCCGAAGTTCCTCATTCTTAGGGCTTTTTTCTGAGCCAGTTCGGTTCCGTTTTGGAGCTCATCAGTATCCAGCATCCGGTACGGATTGGCGTCCGTACGATTCAGTCACAGTACTCACAGTATGTAGTAAACCTGGAAAATAGATTGAATTCATAACAAAATAAACAGTTCTGTAATGTGAACTCGCAATGTGATAATCAAATCAGATTGAAAAAGTACAATTCAAATAAAAAATATGAAATTACTAGTCGACTCTACATAACAAAATGGAATTTCAATTTTTCTATTTAAAATCATAACTAAAAGTCAAATCATTAGGGAGATCTTTGTGTAACTAAAACCTTTAACTTTACGGATTCAAAGAGGTTTGGAATTAAGAGTTTAACCAATATTGATTAGGCTCAAACATGTATTAAAACTTTTTTAGCTACCTTTTGTATATTTCCGATGAGCTGCTTACAACGAAACGGCTGCTAGCCTCAGCAGTTACGTCCTACTTACTGGCATCCTCTCGATTGATATTTTTCCTTTTCGAAGATTCCGCTCGGTTTAAAGTACTTAAAAAAATAAATTTAATTCAACCTTCCCAATTTTCGCTATTTCCAATAGAAAACATAATCAGTTACTTACCAGCTCTCGTACCATCCGGTGCACTCTTCCAATCTTCCGGAACCATAAAACCATCAGAGTCGCTGTCGTAAATAATTTTCGGTGTTCCAGTCAGCTTCAAATATGAATTATGGCTTCTTCCGGCTGTATGCAAGGCCGGATTATGAAAAACACCAGGATGCAGCAACTCTGTGCACAATATACCTGAAATCACAAAGTAAGGTCACATAATGATGTTAAATTATCAAAATACTTACCTTTTGTGAAATATTTATGTTGAAAACGTATTTAAAACGATGAAAAATTAAAATCCTCGTGAAGCACGTAATGAATTTGAAAAAACTTTTTTGCTTGACATCCCCGTCCAAGCTTTCCAACAACAGCAAACTTTTTATACAGAGCATGAATAATCGCATTTTAGTTTGCTTATGTATATTTGCGCCCCAAATCTACCCAAAATTGTATTGGAGAAATACAAATTTTGAGCATCGACCGATTAGTTATTTTGAAGGTGTAATTGCAACACATTTTATGAATAAGTCAATTTTTCCGTGTAGTTCATATTTTTCTACTGTGCGTCGGAAATTGACTTGAGAAAATATCGCTCGAAATTAATTTCTTGCTAACATCGATAAATTTCAGGCGAAATGTAAATTTATCGTTTCAGCTGTCATCGTTTGGATGGTTTCTGTTTTCAGAAGATACAAATTTCAGGTGCTTTCAGGACTAATTTTGTAGAGGAAACTCATTGAAAAAGGTAAGAATTGAAGCATAGTTTGACCCCAAGCTATCCTATTCTTCTGTTTCTTAATTAAACTATCCTTATAAAGTCAAACTTCTCAATTGCTTATCTAGGGCAATTCATAAATAACAGTGGAAAAAATTACGTAATAATCTTTTCTCCAGATGTCTGAGGTCACGGCAAGGATCCCGAAACCGGTGTTGCGCGGTCTGCACAACGCTTCCATTAAGCAGAACCTGGCTGTGGCCATGGGCCTGACTGTCATTTCTGGACTGGCGTTCCACTTCATGTACATCGCTCCCAAGAAGCAGCGGTACGCTGACTTCTACAAGTGAGTATGATGTGATCTTTTGTCCGGAAGATGAATTTTATTTTTCATTATTCCATTCTCAGGAACCGAGACACCAACAAATCCTTCGAGCGGATGAAGAATGCCGGTTTGTTGCAATCAGTCAAAGATTAAATTATAGTACGTTTAGTTTGATTGGAAATAAAAACAACAGTTAAGAGCAATCGAATAGTAAATTAGCAATTCTCATTTATCGAACATCTGCCATAATGACCGACAGACATCAGTCTGATCGTCGTGGTCAATTGATTGATATGTTGCGCGTATAGGGAATTGGTGCTCACGGCATTTTTGGAAGATTTGCCGTAATGTGAAAATCTGGTCTTGGAAAAGTTATAAATAATTAGCTATCATAGAAATGTCTTCATTTCATTTTTAATAAAATTACCTACCTTCTTGAGTTTCGCTCAGTTAAAACGGTTCAACGCTCGATTACAGTGGGCGCATCAGAATAGAAACATGTTACTATAATTTCATGTCGTTATCATGCAGCATGATATATGATATTAATAATCGGGCTATTCTGCGACGCGAGTGACGTGACTTACGAAATTTCATATCGTTTTGCTCGCTAAGATAGCCTCTCTAGTCTCGAAATTTTCGTTCGGATGAGCTTTTATTGGTCTTCAGAGCTCATCAATATACAAATTTCTGTCCTGAAGCATTTCTGGAGTCATGACGAAGAAGTGAAATTTCGTGAGTCACGTCACTCGAGTCGCAGAATAAGCCCGATTATTAATATCATATATCATGCTGCATAATAACGACATGAAATTATATATTTTTCTTGGCTTTCCAAAACCTTCAAGTTCTGATTAATGAAATTTCCATTGCTTCATGCTACATTAAAACAAACAAAAGTTTCTTCCACAGCAATGCTCATTTGCCTTGTAATTCTATAAAACTCAATTCGTTGCTGTTTATCGTTTTTTTTTTATTAACACGTGGTTCCAGATCCGTACAGCTGATCCCACTTGACGTACTGGGTCAGATCTCCTGGTGAAACGCTAGCACGAACACGCCCAAGAGCTGTACGAAAATCATCGTAGCTAACCGGTCGCACATCGTCCTTGCCAATTTCACCCAACTGATTGAAGGGAATCGATCGGATGGGTCCCATGGAAGCCTCGTGGCAGAGAACCTTCATATCCGCACCAGAAAATCCATCGGTTTGCTGTCCAATTTGGTTGATTTCATCAGCGGTTAGTGAGTTTTTCTCGCTGAGCAAAAGTCTCGTCAGTATTTGAATCCTTGCGGATAATTCTGGCAATGGAATGTATAATCGCTTCACCAATCGGCGGCGTGCGGCTTCATCTAATTCCTGAGGACGGTTTGTGGCTCCAACGATCAAGATTCGTTCGTCTTCTGCTGTAGCAGCTCCATCAAGTTGTACAAGAAACTCTGTCTTCAATCGGCGTGAACTTTCATGTTCAGTTTCGGAACGTTGGCAAAGTAGCGAATCGATTTCATCAATGAATACAACGGCCGGTTGGTGGACGGATGCCACCGCAAATAGAGCTCGTACCATTTTTTCACCATCTCCGATCCATTTTGAGGTAAGCGATGAAGCACTTATACTGAAAAACGTTGATTTTGATTGAGAAGCTATACATTTTCCAATGAGTGTTTTGCCTGTCCCCGGTGGACCAAATAGCAAAATACCTCGTGGTGGTCTTCTCAATCCAGTAAAGATATCTGGCCGAAGTATCGGCCAAACTACGGCCTCCTGGATTATTGTTTTAGCATATTCCAGTCCAGCAATATCGTCCCAACTGAGTGGTGTAAAACGATCCATTATTTCACTCCGTATCAGTTCCACCATCTTCGGGTCGATATGTCGCAACCTTTCGTCCACCTCCTCCTCTTGGCTGTCCTGAGAAGAAGCCGGAGAGCTACCGCCTTGTTTGACCGTGTCGGATCCATCGTTTCTCACCGGGCATACAAATTTGCTTCCGAGAGTACGTCGTCCTCCTAGTGATTTCTTGCCGTATGCAAAAAGCGGTGCCTTTCCCGGTGGATTGATCGTGCCGTATTTCTAGACATTTAAAACATAGGCGAAAATCATCATTTTTATAAAACAAACGATTTCGCTACTATGAAATAACCGGATTGAAACACTTACCTTGATGTTCTGTATTTGAAGCTCGTCCTTAGCGGTTCGAAAGCTGCTGTTTGAAGATTCCTGTGGATCATTCGGGGTTTGGTTCGTCGGCTTTGAGGTAGATTGCGGTTCGCTGTAAGTTTCTTGCTGAGGTCGCAACGCTTTACTGATCGGAGGTAATTTGGACGCAAACGTAGACGGTGTTGGGGAAAACACTCGTTTAGATATCTCCTCGATCGAATTCGACGCGCTTTCAAGTTGCGTTATACCAGGTACCGAATTCGATTTAGGCTGGAACAAACTGTTACTAGGTTTCACGATTTTTGAAATCATCATTTCAGTCATCGGTTTCGATTTATCAAGAAAAGGTATTTTCAGAGGGCTCTCTGACGGTTCCCAACTACGGCAACCTTCGAACTGACCTTGACATGATCGGCTTGAGATGTATTCCGCAGGATCACCTAGAAAGCTTTCTTTTATGTCAGTTTCATCTTCCTCGTCCAATTCTTCTGGACCTGTAGCCAGCAGATTCATAATTTCATCACAGTAATTGTTCACCGAATCAGGATCAATAACTGCATCCTGGTAAGCGTCCAAATGTTCCCGCAACAAGGAACATGCGAATCGTTCATCCTTACTAAAAAAACATAAACTGTTAAAAATTGCTAACAAGTTTTTCTTAAGTATAGATACCCACGTTTTCAGTGCTTCGGCATAAAGCAAAGAAGTCACGTTTCGAAGATCAGAAACTTTCTGGAACGGATCGGCACAGGGAAGCTTGGTTCCTTCTAAATAGTCTAGCAAACTTTCAAGATAAGTATTTTGCTTTTCTATAGTATCCATTTTTTTTTATTTATTTTCAAATTTGCGCATATTTCGTTTCCACTCCCAACTATAACAAAAACAAAACAGGGCGATACTCGAAAATATCCGAAATTTATCGTAAAAAGGTTAAAGTGGTTAAAGTTCTTGCAACGAACAGTATTAGTGAATATAATGCACACGATTTTCTCGTTTCGAGCTAGCTACTGGTTTCGCCTTTTTGAAATGTTACACTAGATTAATAAAATAATAAAACCAATATAATTCACTCTTCAAAAAACAAGGCGACACATCAAGCACGCCATCATGTGAGGAAGTGAGGAAACCAAGGTGTGTTTCTAAAAACCTTGATCTAAACTATGGTATTAGCACTGACCCACACTGACTTGACTCTTCACGCAGAAAAAGAAAGGGGGTTGGTTTCAACAAAACGTTTTGTTATTTTATTTTACATTTTCAATGCAGATTTTTTGATAGCTTTCACAAAAAAATCGATCGGAAATAATAATAAAATTTTGTAATTTTTACACACTCCTTTTTTATTACTTACAAATGAAATTTGGTTTAATTTGAAACTGAAAATCGACTAATTTAAATAAACGTGTAGTAGGTCTGTAAATAAAAAAACAAAAGAAAAAAAAAGAAAAATTTGCGGAAAAAAAAACAAATTTCTATTCTGAGCAGCGAGCAGCAGCAGCCGAAACATTTTGAGCAGCTGCCGAGCAACAATTCTCATTCGTCGGTGCGGCCGGACCTCTTCATCGGATTTGTCCCAACATGCAGCAAAAAGGTTTGTATAATAAACTAAAGTTTGGGTGAGGTACTAATTTTGATTTTTTTAATTTTTAAGGAACAGATCGAAGTCGGACTAACGTGCGATGCTCCCTACTTTCGTCCAGCAGTGGGTTAATTATTCCCGAAGCCAGCGATTAGTGGTGATGAGTTTTTCAAAATGTGCTAAGGGGGAACACGAAGACAATTCCCAAAGACTAAAGGCATTAAAATGTGAATAAATGAAGTATAAAACCAAAAATGAAGCGTAAATTCAATAAATCCGAAAATCAATAACAATTTAGCTTTCCTTTGAATTGCAACAAAAATTAATTCAAATCATAAAATATTGTTAATTTTTAACCCCTCCTATTTTTTAATTTTAAGCTAAAAAAATTTTGTGTGTTTTACCCAAAATTATTATTATTTTGACAAGTATGGTGGATCATTTTCAAAAAGGGGGTATTTCGTTTCCAATCAAACGATAAGTTCAAATCAAATCGACACTTTTATTCAATGTGGCCAAAAATATATTTGTGCTTTTTCCCAACCAAAAATTTTATTATTTTCGTTCGAAATCTTATTGTTTCTAAAATAAATTTTTCTGCGTGTTAGAACAAAAATTCAACCATTTTCTGTTTTTGTTGTCAGCTTTTGCAGGTTCGTAATACCGACGGCAGGTGGCGAACCTGAAAAATTTGACAAAAAATGCCCTGTATGAAAAATAGTCCTGTTTAGCCCGATTTTATCGTAGAAATTGCGTGTTTTATTTTTAAAGTTGGGTGGCATTTCCTAACTGGGATAGCATTTCTTCAAATCGATCGATGCGCACTCTGGAATCGACATTGCGTACTGTTGGAAAAATGATTTTTTTTTGTTTTTTTTTTCTGGAAAAATTATCCAGAAAACGAAATCGAGTGTCCAGTCAGTTATGCCGAGTGTTGCACTCAAGGGGGGTACATAGTAATTGAATGACCTTGGTTGCACTGGTGCACCACTATAGTGGTATAGGTGCTGTCAAACTGTTTGTTTATTCTATTACAAAGAAAACTACTATTCGACTATAGAATTGAACCATACTGCTCTCTGACATGAAACGAAAAATTTCACATAATCATTAGAATTTGGACATGAATTGAAAAGAAAAACAATGCACAAGTAATTTTTAAAACTTTTATTCATTAAAACTTTTCAACACTTAAGTATAATTATACGCGAGATTCACTTTCTTACCGAAAACAGCAGAATATTATGGGCTTCCGGCTGGATGTGTTAGCAGAGTAGGGCTTTCGGATACCGCGGAGAAATAACTTCAAGAACCGTAATGAACTTGTATAAACGTATAATTTAGAGAACGATAAAAAGTACAAGTTCACGTGGCGAGATTTCAACTTGAAGTGAAAATTAGAAAAGATACACACACAAACAGAACAGACCGTTGAGCTGTGTTGCCAGTCAATACTCCTCCTCAACTCAGGTCACTGCTGTTCCGTAGTAGTTATGATTCCGCACAGTTTTCGCAAAGTTTGTAACCGAACTCTCGGAAGTGGTTTGGTCAGCAAATCCGCTTTCATTACTTCACCAGGACAATAACGATACTCCACCTGGCCAGACTGTTTCAAATCCTTTGTGAAGTAGTATTTGGTATCGATGTGTTTAGTGCGGTTACTAAACTTCTCGCAATCCAGCATTCGCAAACAACTTTGGTTGTCGTCGTTCATATTAAAAACGTCTATCTTTTCACCCAGGTCCAACATGAGACGTTTTAACCAAAGTCCTTCTTGGGAGGCCTCCGAGAGAGCGACAAACTCGGCCTCAGCAGTAGATACCGAAACGCAAGATTGTTTTCTGCATGCCCATGATATTGTGCCGCCGCTGTATTGGAATATATATCCACTGTTTGACTTACGACCATCACGACATTCGGCCCAATCAGCATCTGCGAATCCGACCAATCCAGAATTATCCATTCTATCACTTAGACGGAGCTTGAGGTTGGCAGAACCTTTGAGATATCGTATTACTCGCTTGAGTTCATTCCAATCTCGCTGAGTAGGCTTACTGGTTTGACGACTAAGTATTGATACCGATGCCGCTACATCTGGGCGAGTATTCACAGCTATAAACAACAGTTTTCCAATCAATCGCTGATATTCGTGATTATTTGGCAGCAGGCTTGAATCATTTTCTTGCTTATAGTAGCCTACATCCAGTGGGATCGACGAGTCTTTGGCATCTTCTAGTCCAGCAGCACTAACAACATCAGCAATATAGCGTTGCTGACTTACAAAGTAATCTCCTCCTGCGTTGCGTTCCACCTCCACTCCTAGATACTGTCTTACTTCTCCTAAACAGCTTATGTCGAAATTCCTCTTCAAAGCCTTCTCCAAAGATTCAGCGATAAACCTATCATCGCTCGAAACAATAAGGTCATCCACATACACAAGCACAAAACACAATTGTTCGCCAATCTTCTTACGGTAAAGACACGGGTCGGACTCACATCGTTGGAACTTTTCTTCGACCAGAACTTCGTGAAGACGGATGTTCCAGGATCGCGCAGCTTGTTTTAAGCCGTACAGACTTTTATTCAATCGGCACACCTTGCTTTCTGACCCTTTCACAGCAAACCCTGGTGGCTGTCGGATGAAGATCTCCTCCTCAAGGTTGCCGTATAGGAAGGCTGACTTTACATCATATTGCTGGACAACCATATCTCTTCGGGCTGCAATCGAGAGAAGGGCTCGGAAAGTAATCAAACGTACAACGGGGGCGAATACTTCGTCATATTCTGTACCATAACGCTGATTAAAGCCCTGGGCAACGAGGCGAGCTTTGAAACGCTTGACAGTTCCATCTGCACCAAGTTTCATTTTATAAACCCATTTACTGCCGAGAGCCCTTGCCCCGACTGGTAGATCAACTATATTCCAGGTGTTATTCGCTCTTATCGCCTCCAATTCTTCCAACATAGCCTGTTGCCATTCATTTCTATGGCGACTGGCTTGGGCCTCGGAATACGTACGCGGTTCTTTCTCCTGCTCCTCAGCAGCACACACATACCTTTGGGGAAGTATGCCCTTGGTCGATCTTTCCGAGCGTCGCAAATTCAAGGCCAGTGGATCTTCGAGCTGGTCGTCAGAATCGTCATCCTGATTAGGAAAAGAGCTCTCAGTATCAACCCATACATCATTCGAATCATCATCAATATTTTGAGAGCAATCAATCGGGGAATCTACAACAGGGAGGTGTTCATGGCATACCTCTGGGGTGGCGGGGGGAGTATGATCTACATTAATCTCAGGGGTGAATATCGGAATATCATGGGGTTCAACTTCAGCAGCAACGATAGGATTGAAAGTGCTAAGAAATTTAACGTCTCTGCTAATGGTAACTTTTCGGGTACGAACATCTAACAGACGATAACCTTTTGTGGTTTCGCTGTAACCCATGAACTTCAGCTTTACTGCCTTAACATCCAATTTACCACGCTTTTCCTTAGGTACATGGCAATAAACATCACATCCAAATGGGTTTATTTCCTTCAAACATGGTTTATAACCAAACCACAGCTCGAAAGGAGTGCCTTCAATAGAGCGAGTTGGCAAACGATTTTGCAGATAATTTGCAGTGACCACAGCTTCACCCCAATAACGATCATCTAGTCCCGCTTCAATAAGCATGCATCTTGCCATCTCAACAAGGTAACGATTTTTTCGTTCCGCCACCCCATTCTGCTGAGGCGAATAAGGTGCAGTAAATTGATTCAGAATGCCGTTAGATTTGAGATAATCACTCACCTGTTTTCCCGTATACTCTCCGCCTCGGTCCGATCGGATGGTTTTGGGTTTACGGCCGAACTGTGTTTTTGCCAACTCAACAAATTCCTTCAACTTCTGCAGCACCTCGGATTTCCGTTTGATAATGTTCACCACAGTATACCTGCTGTGGTCATCGATGAAGGTAAGAAAATATCTGCGACCGCTCAATGTTGACGTTTTCATCGGGCCACAGATATCCGTGTGCACCAAATCCATAACAGCTGACGTTTTCTTCTCCGACTCCTTTGGAAAAGGAATTCTATGCATTTTTCCTTTGACACACACCTCACAAACATCACTGCAACTGCACTCTGCTACCTTAAATTCGTGACCGTAGTCACACATTTTCATCAGCGCCTCACAGCTTCTATGGCCCAATCGACGATGCCAACCATGTATACACTCACTATCGTCAGTTACTAGAGACACAAACTCCGCACACACACGCATCACGAACAAATTATGCTGCAGATCTGCATATGCTCCCACGATCCCGTTCAGAGCAATTTTTGCACCTCTTTTGTCAAATGTCACTACATAACCTTTTCGCACAAGCACTTTTACCACCTTTTACCGAGATAAGATTCGAATTCATATCCGGCACAAACAAAGCACCTTCCACTCTTATTTCCCGAAGTCTGTTTCTCTCATCAAACAGTCGCAAGGTACCACTACCTCTACCTTGGGCTTTTACTTTTGCACCGTTAGCAACATGTACGACTTCACTCACACTATCGTCAATTTTGTCGAAAAATTCTCGATTGTTCACAATATGACAAGTAGCTCCGGAGTCCAACAGCCATAGCTCTTTTGATTTTTTACCGGTCGCACAAAGAAAAGCCCAATTATCATCATCACACTTTGTATTCACTACACTGTGAGCCTTTTCTTCTTCCCTCTTAGGCCACTTTTTCTTCTTCTTCCACAGCTTAAAATCCTCACATTCTGCCTTTTTGTGCCCTTGTTTTTTGCACCAAAAACACTTTTCAGCATATTCGCTGGATCCACTGAACAAGGCCGTTTCCGACTCTTCTTCTTCTTCAGCACGATTTTTTCGCTTTAGCCACTCATCAATCAACTTCCCTTTAGCCAGATTGAGGGTCAAATCCTCATCAGGCCGAGCTTCCAGTGCAGTTACCAGATGAAATATTCTATGAACTGGGTTATAAATATTCTAAGCACTCAACAAGTGCACAGTAGAAGGGGTTTAACAATATAATTCACTCAAGATAAAATTGAAATAAAACAGCTTTTAGTAGACTCCACATTTGCCCGTGGCTAAGATTCAACTGAACCTTTTTATTTTTAAACAGAGCGATCAACACTCTCTCTCATGCGTTAGAGTCAATCTTCGGACATTCGTATAAATCGTTTCATATAATTTCAGGATACTAAAGTTCTTCGCTTTTTTAAGAAAATTCATACATGAATTGATGATTCATATTAATGATTCTAGATGCAAAACATGCTTGTAATATAAACTCCATTCAATGGTTTCAAATGCATTTTGCAAGCACAACGCGCTACAACATATTATTCCATTAGTCTACGTTTTCGAGAACGGGTGATAATGGGACTTCTTCCGTTTGTAATTCGTTTATCCATCGCTGACGCTGCCACATCTAGGCTCAGCGGTTCGTCTGGAAATCCTTGGAACTCCGCTTCACTGTCTAAGGAATCTCTCCGACGTTTGCAATTGTTATTCCGAGAGACGAACACCCTGGAACGACCCAAAGGCACATGAGCCATCTTGAGTTGATGCTTGTGCGCCGTCAGAACGTGATTACCAATGGCTATCTGGAAAACATTTTTAGAGAATCTTTTTAGAAATTTTGCATCCAACCATTTAGGAATATCATGCGGGTTGTTATTTTTATAAAAAACTCTATCCCCAACCACTAGCTTATCAAATTTATCTGGGGAATTCACGCTGTCGTAAGTGTTGCTATTTGTACTTTCAAAATCAGTTATTAAATACTTTTTGTATGTCTTAGTTGGATTAATCAAATCCAACAGCATTTTGGGTTTGAAAGATAGAACCTTATCTGAAGGAAAACATCCCTCAGTTCCCGTACAACTATTTCTGTAGTTTATCAAAAACAAATTTAATCGATCATCAATATCCAAAATTTTAGTCTCATTGTCAAGAAGATATTTTTTCATAACATCTTTGATAACTCGTACTAAACGTTCTGCCTGCCCGTTACTACTCGGATTATAAGGAGGACTTTTGAGGACCTTTATTCCTTGCCTTTCTAAAAATTGTATAAACTCTCGAGAGTTAAACGGTGGACCACCATCCGTAACAACTACATCCGGCAAACCAAAACGAGCAAACATACTATTAAATTTTTTAATGACATTTTTAGCAGTTGTACTAGTACGCATGAGCTCCACCTCAAGCCATTTAGTATGGCTATCAACCATTAGAAGAAATACTCTACTATTAAAGTAGAAGAAATCTGCGTGCACTCTGCTAAAAGGACGCGTAGTTGGTATCCATCCATTTTTCTCTTTAGACTTGGGCACAATTTGCATTTTGGCACAAGTCTCGCAACTCTTTACATAGTCTTCAATTTCAGCGTTCATCCTATACCAGTAAACAGTTTTCCTCGCTAACTGCTTCATTCTAACTATTCCGCAATGATTTATGTGCAGTAATTTAATAACTTGCCTTTTATAAGAATTTGGAATTACTACTCTTTCGTTCAGCAATAGCACACCGTCCATGATTTCCAGTTTATCTTTTTGTGAATACAAATCTTTGAATCTTATATCAACTCTTTTCGGCCATCCGTGAACAACATAATGACAAACTACTCCCAAATATGTATCCAATCTTGTTTCTTTTGAAATCATGGTAAAATCAAGAGGGAATTCATTAGAAAAATTTAAACTGTTAATTTTTTCACCATCCAAATTGTTTGGAACAGTTTGTTGCAAAGGGAAACGGCTGCAGAAATCAGCATTAGCCATCCTAGAGGCTGGTCTGTATTCAATGACGAAATTATAAATAGCGAGTTCCATTACGTATCTTTGGAGCCTTGTTACACAAATAGTATTTTTACCTTCTTTCCCAAATATGCCTAGGAGTGGCTTATGGTCTGTAAATACTTTAAAAGTTTGTCCGAACAGGAATTTGTGAAATTTTTTTATTGTACACACAAGCGCCAAGGCTTCTAAATGCAGAATAGGATATTTCTTTTGTGCTGAATTGAGGGAGAAGGATGTGAAACAAACTGGTTTTTCGATACCTTGCTCAATTTGTGCTAGAACACCGCCTAGACCATAGGATGAAGCGTCTGTAACTACTACTAGAGGTTTTTTTGGATCATAGTACGTTAATATATTTGCTTTTAATAAATTGGTTTTACTTTGTTGGAAAGCTGAATCACATTCTGTGGACCATTCGAAACGCACATTTTTTTTTAATAATTCATACAAAGGTCTGAGATTAACTGACATTTTGGGGACAAACTTATTGTAGTAATTGATAAGCCCGAGAAAAGCCTTCAATTCAGTTACATTATCAGGAACTTTTGCTTCCGCTATAGTTGAAAGTTTCTCTGGGGATGGCAGAAGTCCCTCACTTGTGATCAAATGACCAAGATATTGTAGAGAGGAGACAAAAAATTTACACTTCTTAAAATTAACACGAACGTTCACCTTGTCGAGCCTTTCTAAAACTTGAATAAGTTTATCACGGCATTCGTCAAAATTTTTACCAGCTATAAGCAGGTCGTCTAAATAACAACATACATGATCTAGACCTTTCAAGATTTGGTCCATTGTCTGTTGGAATAATGCAGCAGAACACGAAGCTCCTTGTGGCAACCGATTGTATGTGTAAAGTCCTTTTATCGTATTAATAACAACAAAATGTTTTGACCGATTAGTTAATTCGAGTTGCGTATAAGCTCCCGCCAAATCCAAACAGTAAAAAACTTTACAACCAGCTAAGGACGCGAAAATGTCTTGAGCGAGTGGAAGAGGATAGGTATTAGGTATGAGAATTTTGTTCAAGGATACCTTGCAGTCTATAACCATTCGGATGTCGTTGTCCTTCTTCAAAACCGCTATTACAGGAGATGCCCACTCGCTAGCCTTTACTGGTGAAATCACGCCCTGGCTTTCCAACATGTCCAAATGTTTAACAAACTGGTCTCTTATTTTGAAAGGAACCTCATACGCTCGCTTAAAAATTGGCTGATAACTTTTGAATGTTAGATCTGCTTTGTATCCTGTAATTGGTTCAGAAAAATTCTGTGTAAAAACTTTATCAAATTTAGATTTTATATTACTTATTGTTTGCTCCAAACTGAGATCCGTTTTCAAGGCCATGATATTTTTACAGGGTACAAAGTTAGTTCTCCATTCAGGATAAAACAGCTCAAGCCAGTCGCGCCCAAGTAAGGGAGTGAAATTGATATCACTTTGTAAGATGATAAGTTTTAGCTTGTAAACTAAACTGTTCAATCTAGCTTCTACTGAAATCTCACCAAATATCGAAAGCTTTGCGCCATTAACTACTACTAGTTTTTTTGATGATTTGGTAACCGTAATGTAGCTAAGTTGTTTCAGATAAATCGCCATACTAATAACCGAAGCTGCCGATCCTGTATCCACCTCCATAAGTAACTTTTTCCCTTCAACTATCACCTCAACCATACAAGGCGCGTTACTGCTAATCTTCCTGGAAATCATCATACAACCGATATCTGATTCATCTTCAGAATGATCCAACCTCATTCTGTTGAACTTGTCGAATGGCACAGGATCCTTTGATGTTTCCTCTTCAACGAATTTCACCGATTTAGTCTTATTTAATAAGAAGCAGTTTTTCCTGATGTGCCCTCTACGTTTGCAGTAGTTACATCTAGCGTTATCATGATTATTCCACTCCTGTTTGTTGCGATTAAATTCATAGCTGTTTCGCTCCCTACTGTTATCACGTTCTCGACTCCTGCTTCGAACCCGATATCCGGAATTAGAATCACGACCACGACCCTCAAGACTACGATCATAGCCATCTCTTCGACCCAAACGATGTCTTATGGAAAGAATATTCGCAGACGCTAAACCGCTATTCTCGCTAATGATTTTAGCTCGCTGTCCAGCAAGTTCGCTGTTCACAATCATTCGTTCTACTGTTTCTAAGCTAATATCATCTTCCATCAAAATTTTATATTGTAATTCCTTTTCTCTCATCCCGAAAACTAACCGGTCACGAATAGCTTCGTCTTTAAATTCTTTAAAGTTGCAATTTTCAGCTAAGAGCTTTACTGCTAGAATGAAATTTTCACCCATTTCATCAACACCTTGATCTCGTTTGCTGAATTTGTATCTGTTCATAAGTGCAGGCTCTGTTTTATCGAAACGCGCTTTCAATTTTTTGATAATATCATCATAAGATAAATTTTCAACTTCCTGTTTTGGAAAGAGCAATTTAATCTCGTCGAATACTTCATCCCCACTTAGGGAAATAAACCATGATTGTTTTGTTTCAGCTGAAACCTTGTTGAGCTTACATAAAATTTCAAACCGTTCGACATAATTCGAAAACGGTCTACCAGGATGATAATGATCTAGTGATCCAATCATACCAGGTACAGACATGATTATTTGATCGGTTTCTACGAAACAAAATCAATAAAAATAATTTAAAAAAGTTTGGTTTTACTCACTGTTAACCAGCACAAACCTATCCGTTCGACGCAGCAACTAGCAGCAACAACCAGCAACTAGCAGCAACAACCAGCAAGGAATCAGCAATCAGCAGAAACGACTAGCAACAAGCAGCAGGTATCAGCAGTAGCAATCACAACCAGTAAGTCACCAGCAATCAACCGCAAAATAATTTTTCAGCACCACAGCAACCAACGGTCCAGTACTGCTCCCTACCTCCAAAAGATTCGATACAATTCAACGAATTGAAGTAGCGTCCAACTCAAGCCTTCCCGTTTCCGCCTGGTTTGCTCCAAAATACTACGAGTAAGAACCGACAGCTAACAGTTCCACACGTAAATAGTCTGCCCGATGTTGCCTTCACCGAAACTCGTAAGAAATGATGTTTTTGCTCACAACTCACCGCAGGTTGCAGAGGTGTCTCACAGCGCTCACCTAAACGATCAGTGTGATTTACGATCCACGACTAGTGTGTGTAATTGCCGAAGAAAGGAACTTATTCAATTATTCTACAAAATAGATTTCGAAAGAAAAGCTTTACTGTGGAATAAATAGAAAATGGTGATTTAAAACTATGCCAACAGCCACAAGGCAACTTTTTCACAATAGTTCCAATATTCAACAAAATTTGTAATCATCAAAACTTCTCGCAACGCAAGACATATGGAAATATTCGAATAACCAACTTTTAATCACCTTTAGGTACGTTGATCACACTATTCTCAAGCATACAAAGTACTTACTCAGGCCCACTCTGGAATTTCCACGAACCTTCCGTTTGAGCACTTAATTTTTCCTCGTCGCCACTGAAATATTCTATGAACTGGGTTATAAATATTCTAAGCGCTCAACAAGTGCACAGTAGAAGGGGTTTAACAATATAATTCACTCAAGATAAAATTGAAATAAAACAGCTTTTAGTAGACTCCACATTTGCCCGTGGCTAAGATTCAACTGAACCTTTTTATTTTTAAACAGAGCGATCAACACTCTCTCTCATGCGTTAGAGTCAATCTTCGGACATTCGTATAAATCGTTTCATATAATTTCAGGATACTAAACCAGAGTTTCATACTCATCAGGTAAACTACTGAATAAAAGGGCAACAAATTGTTGGCTGGGTAGCCAATGATCGTCGAGAATTTTGTCTTCCTGTAGGCCGTTCAACTTTTCAAACAGCTCCGTTAGACGATCAATATGTGCTTCCATATCACCACCTTTTTCGAGCCTGAGACGGCAAATCTTCCGCATAAGCGACACTTTAGTAGAAAGAGTGCGTTTGACATGGAACTTTTCCAGATTTTCCCACGCTTCTGCCGCGGTTTTAGCTTTCCTGATGTGCACCAGCTGGCCATCATCCACAGCTAATCCGATCGTAGCCATCGCCTGATCATTTCTGACGATCCACTCCGGGGTCACTTATTCCGGCTTGGTTCCAGTAACCACAGACCAATTACCCTCCTTAATTAAAAGCAGCTTCATCCGAAAGCTCCAATTATCGTAATTGGACCCGTTCAGTTTGGGGAACGCAACCAACTTATCACCCGACGCCATTGCGAAAAAATTTTACGCGATGCTACGACCGACGAAAAAACAACTAAATTTCAAACGTCTTCCGATTCACATCCGTCTACTCTGCTGGGCCCATAACCTGTTAGCAGAGTAGGGCTTTCGGATACCGCGGAGAAATAACTTCAAGAACCGTAATGAACTTGTATAAACGTATAATTTAGAGAACGATAAAAAGTACAAGTTCACGTGGCGAGATTTCAACTTGAAGTGAAAATTAGAAAAGATACACACACAAACAGAACAGACCGTTGAGCTGTGTTGCCAGTCAATAGGATGTGGGTGTTATTCGAATCGCTGGCATTGATCCGAA
Source organism: Uranotaenia lowii (assembly GCF_029784155.1). NCBI lineage: Eukaryota > Metazoa > Arthropoda > Insecta > Diptera > Culicidae > Uranotaenia > Uranotaenia lowii. The sequence goes on along the minus strand of NC_073692.1, from coordinate 188,376,679 downwards.
TCGCTGGTATTGATCCGACAGATCGAATACTATCCCTTGTTCCTGGTTCGATGTTTTACTAAAGAAGTGGACACCGCGGTCTTGGATAGAACGGTGTAAAAATTTGAGGCAATGCTTCTATCTGCACCATCTTCCTGCCGGATCCAGCACCAACCGAATGTTATAGATGTTCTCCAAAGGTCCCTTCCTGCTGCTGCTGTTTTTTAGAGGTAATCCTGGTGGCCCAGATCGTGGATGAAAAAATTACGCGGTCAGAGCAAAAAACCGAATCAAACAATAAATTTTTCTTTTTTGTTATTGGTTGTTGTTTTAAGATTAATTCTCACACAAACAATAAACTTTTGACAGACAACTGACACAATTTTTTGACATGTCTCTTAGAAGTTCCAAACAAGTTCTTTACGCTTCCAAGTTGGGCCTGAAATGGTTCATTAGAAAGTGCTTAGCGAACATTTGCGCCCTTCTTGAATGATGTCGCATAAAAAGCGCTTAGAAGTTCCTTTTCAGACTTTTATACCTTTCAAAAGGCGTTAAAAGTTTCTAGGGAATTTGTACGTGACATGAGCACGTGAAAGTCTCAAAACATCTTTTTTTCAGGCAAATCTGAACTTTGAAATTCCATTTTTAAGTAAGTGAGCGACTTTTGGTTGCTTGGACTGTCGGGATACTTTAGACGAGACATCATCGAAAGTAAACAAAAACAAAGTCTCAGCAACCGAAATCGCAGTCCAAGGTGCCTAGTGTGGACCAGGGGGGGGGGGTATGTATGTATGTAGTATTTTAAAAACCTTGGTGTGGACTAGGCAGCAGCGGTCAGGTGTCAAAGTTATAATAACACTCCATTTTGACACTTCGACGGCGCACCGCTAGGTTTCAAACCAGGTGTTATCTTGCTCCTGGGTGTTAAAAAGCGAGCCATGAGCCAAATTTGAATGCCAACAAGCTCATGATTTGACAGGTGCTAAAGTGTCATACAACCGTCCGCGCACGGTTCACTCCGGTGCAAATCTGAGCGCATAAACGAACACAAAACAGCAAAAACCCAGGTCTTTTGATACACTAGGTTCTCCGACTTTCACAGTAAGTAGGCGAGGAGTGAGCGGGGCTCTCAATGAGTTTGTTTATTTTTTGCTCAGCTTTTCGGTGGTTTGTTGGTAAACAAACTTCATGAGTTCCGCATAGTTGCATAGCCTACATAGCCAAAATGGCTGAATCGGGAATTCGACATTCGGTAACACCTCCTCAATATTTACACACCTTGGCAAAAACTGGGAGAGGAAGCAAGGAATATTTAAAGAAGGTAGTGGCGAGGCAGCCCTGCTTTAGTATTAGTACATACTGCGACGTCACAATCACGAAAAATCTGTTAAATTACTAGGAAATTTGCATTTTCGTAGATAATTTGAAGAATTTGATGGAAATGTTCCACTTTTAATACCTGTTATTTTAGAAGGATTCTTGCTCTTCAAGATCGGTTCGAAAAAAGTTGGATTTTCGAGTAATTTTCGTATGAAATAGACCATCGAAGTTCGAAAAAATGGTGGATTTTCCTTACTCAAATTTGCAAAACTTTAAAATTAGTTCAAAGTCTTCCATGAAAATGATCAAGTCAGTGCAGTTTAAGGTCCTTATTACAAAAAAAATATCAAAAAACAAACTTTTATACAAAATCACAATTATTTATTGGCATTTTAGTAAATCGAGTTAACAATAATCAATTGATGTTAAAAGTTCTACATAAGAATTGAATATGGAAAACCGATTGGATAAAAATCATGACAATCTGTTGAACACTCAATAACTACCAGCTAGACCTTTTTAAAGAAGTTTTTTTCTTCGTTTTTTAACGTTCTAGTTTCAAGATGACATTGCGTCCATTATTAAAATGAGATAAAAACATAATGCAATCTTCAAATTACCAGAAAATTTCATAACATAGTGAAATAGAAGTCTTACAACACAATCCAAATGAAATTGGAATTCATTTACGTTCTAAAACATGTTTTTCTTTGAAATTTCTGCCAATCGCATATAAATTTTCGATACATTCGTTTTTGTGACGTCACAAAAAAAATCCAATATGGCTCTCGACACTACCTTATTTAGATATTCCTTGGAGAGGAAGACTGAAATTTTCTGCATCGTTGTTTTACTGTTCGGCAAAATGCCAGCAATTTTTGAAAAGATTTGTAATCGTTCAAATTTTAACTTAAGATGATCAGTTTCGTGTTGCGAGTCATGTAACTCAGTTGTTTGGGTGCTAAATTTAGATTTAGCTAAATTTTTAGAACAACAATTAATCAAACCATTTTTATTTATCAGCTTCAAAACTTTGACGAAATTTGAGCGACTTAATACGCCATATCATACAAGAATTTTCCAGAGCAAAACAAAACCTAATTAAATCATTGTTTTATGCAAAACAAGTGCTTTTCAGCATTAAACAAGTTCTATTAAAAATCACTAAATAAGAAAGTAAAATTTTGAACCTCCGCACTGGTCGGTAGATTGATGAGAGAAATTTGACGTTTGAAAGGTTTTTTTCTTTTTTTATTCAGTCTTCCTCCCCCAGAGCAAAAAGTGTATTTCGGTAGTGCACCGGTGGAAATTGAACGAAAACGAATACGGTATAAATTGAATATAAATACCTTGGTAAATCATAATTTGATCTAGATCAATATGTGACAAACTGTTGGCGAAATTTGCCGGGCGAATTTGAACACACATTGAAAAACCACACACCCGTTGGCGCTTTCTTTCCCAAAAATGCTCTCGCCCTCCCTGAGAATTGGTTGCTAGTTTTCTCCCTCTGGCTTTCAGCGGCAATAGCGCGTACCCGTTCTGGCATAGCGTGGTTGCAAGAAAATTTTCCGCTTTGGCTCTCTTGCCTCGCGCGCGCTCTGCCGTCGGAATGGGTTCAGTTCTTTCGGGGCGAAGTTTCTCTTTTCGGCTGTGGCCATCCGTCGCCAGTCGCCTGCCTTGATTTTCAACGACGATGACGACGATGGAAAGAAAATGGGAAAAAATGCAAATGGCGGTCGTTGTTATTGTTCGCTGGTAATAAACGAGTACGATTTTCGGTAAATGGTGCCCTTCCGGGAGCAGAAAACGGCTCTTAATTAGCGTGCGATGCAAGTTGCGTGTCCCGGGGACGGATTTGTGATATTGGTTACGCTGAACTAACGCGTTAAGAAGTGGATTTTTGCGGCTTTGAGGAAAAGTGTGTCACCCTCGACGGCTCCGCGAATTCGGAGCGAAAAGGTTCCAATGGGTAAGCTTTTTTTTTCTGGTGGTGCGCGATCCTCGGGAAAAAGTGGCCATCGTTGGCGGATGAACGGGAAAAATATGTTTTGGGCAGTTGTAGATGCTTGTTGAAATGAAATCCAGTGATTTAATTAGGTTTTTCGGTTCTGGAAAGGCAATTTTCCCTCATTTGAAAAGTGGCTCAAGTGCTCGATTTTGGGAAAAAAGTATTGAAGTGTCCATGAAAAGTTCAAATTCGTGTACTACGGAAAGTGTGTTCGTGTGGATTGTATGATGGCGATGGAAAAGAAGATTCCTGTTATTAGAAATGCTTAAGGACTGGGAGTTTGGTCAAACGTTAATTGCCAGTTTCAATTTGAATCGAATCGATTTTTATTAGGGAGAAACTTATTGTAATTGAAATGTTTTCGTTTGTCCAGAATACTGTTTCATCAAATCAATTCATCGATGAAAGTTTCCATGTAACCTTTTCGTATGGACGAACCATTCCTGTTGATTGGAAAATAGTATCCAATCATCATAATAAAACCTATCGGGTTGTTCATCGTCGTATTTTAAACAAAATCAAAATGGCTGCTATATTTGCCTTGGAGTTTTTTTTCTGCTGCTGCTGTGCTTTTTTCGCTGGTCTGATTTTCGCCGCTCACCAACCAACACACCAACACAGTGGCGTGCACGATTTTCTCGCCCGAGCAAGCGAAGCGAACGAGAAAGAGAAAAAGGATAGGGTGTATGTGTTTGTGTGGGACGTTTCTCGGTTGCAGACGAAATTCGCTCTGGCACGCATACACGCACAGTTTCGATTTTCGCTCAAATGAGAGCGGTTTCGGGAGAAGTGATTGGTGGGTCTGTAAAGACATGTGTGTGCGTTGCGTCACGAAACACGAAAACAATCAGTGCGGCGAAAAGTGAGGGTGAACATTTTCGCCCCTCACTGTTTTTGTTACCGAGATTTTGGGCGAGAATTTTCCGAATGGACAGCAGCGTGTGTTTATTTTGATCGACCCAAGCGATGGTGATGTGCTGTACTGAAACCAGAATATTTCGGGTTAAATTCGTGAAAATTCTATTAAAAGTGTTGCTTATTCACTGGTGCCGAGAAATTTTAGAGCTTTTTAAAGTGAAATAAATATCGAATGATTCGATGTATAGAAATAGGTTGCACCTTGATTAAAGTACAATGAAACAAATTTTGATATCGATTTTCAATTTTCATGTAAGTTTACCTAAAACCCATAATAACCAAATCCTTCACAGTTATTTCACTAACATCTAATTTATTTAAAAATTTAAATTGATTCTGATTTTCAAGAAGTGAGGAGCTTAGAATCAGAGGAATTTAAGTGGTTCTTTTCATCAAAACTGAAATAAACAGATTTTTAAAAACTCAAAATTAAAATTATTCCAATACTTATAAGCTCATTTTAAAATAATCACTAAATGAAAATCCTATTTGCTTGGATCATAAGGCTGTAAGTGGGGACGATTTCAGACAAAATCGTAAATTTAGGGGAGGTAAGGGCATAATGAGCACTTCTTTTTTCTACATAAGTACGTATTTTCTTAAACAAATTTTCATAAGGACTTGTTTCGTACTACCTATAGTATTAATTTTTCACCAAAAAAGAAATATCCTTTTCATATTTACAGAAATATTAAATAATAACCAGCTAGGTTCTCAAGTGACGAAAATATTATAATTTTTGAGCACCACCAAATAAACTTTTATGACCTTTAAATCATCTTGATCTGAAATGTACGCACTGCAACATGATCTACCTACACATTGTTTCTCAATTTTCAACATCATAAAATTTTTGATTTTTCACTTTAATCAATTTTAAAACGCTTTTTTATTTCAATTTGTTCACTAGAGGCGAACAGAGCACTATCAATGAAGGCATAATGAGCATTTTCTGCTGTATAATCTAGCAGCGAATTCAACTCGATGAAGTCAACTGAATAATAGAGCTACAGCTTGACTGTCTGTCGATTTGGCCTATTGGTAAGGTGTCGGAGAGGTAATCAGTAGACTCGAGTTCGATTCCTGTTCGAGCACATACCATTCATGATTGATTTTTTTTATTGTTACATTATACGGCTAATAGCATCAAAGCATCATCCGTCAAACAAAACACCAGAAACATAATGTATGAGCATGTGTTAATTCTTTGAATTCTACAAACAGACCTAGATTGTTTTGTTATTGCTTTGTTTGATAAATGATCATGAATGATAAATGAAAAAAAAAAATCACCTCGAACAGGAACCGAACCCAAGCCTACTGATTACCTATCCGACATCTAACCAATAGGCCAAATCGTCAGACGATACAAGTTAAGCTGTAGCTCTATTAGTCAGTTGACTTCATCGAGTCGAATTCGCTGCTAGATTAACCGGCAGAAAACGCTCATTATGCCTTCATTAATGGTGCTCATACTGCCTCGGGGGGTTTCTCATTATGCCTCTACAGTGACTAGTTTTCAGCTTTCGGCAAAAATTTTTAAAATGCATTTTTAAACGTTTTTATCTACTTTTTCAAGATTCATTCAATTAGGCTATAGACTATTTGAGTGTCTGAACACGAAACAATGATGTAATTCACATAATACAACGGTTCTCTATGGTTAAATAAGCATTTTCCTTAAGGTGCCCATTATGCCCCCATCTCCCCTACATTGAAACAATCCTCTCGTTCGAAGTGACAAGTTAGGAAAAGAAACGAAATCTGTTCTAGTGTATTGCAACATAAATTACACACAATAATCATAAAAATATGCCTTACTAATAGTTGCATCATTTTTTTTTTATTTTAGGACTGTTCAAGCAATAAACATATTCAACCAAGAAAACACAAGTTTGTTGAAAATTTCAACATGTTCTGCATAACATTGAACGTAATTTTATCAAAATTGACCTACTAACGTTTTTTTTTTTAAGTTGAACTACACGATAAACCGTTTCCACTTACATCGGTTTACCTAAAGGAGACTACTGTAGAAGGATACCAGGTGTTGAGGATAAAAAATCTGGGCAATTTAGAAAAAAAAAGTCTGTGTATGTCTGTGCACATGGACGACCACAAATTTGGTACCAAACAAAAGTTTAGATGATGCGGTGTGAGCGGGGGAGGGAGGTGTTTTTGCTGGTCCTACGCCGTTTGGCCTAAAGTGCTAATGTTGCTAAAAATTAAAAAAATACATTAGTTTTTTTTCAATTTACCGATTTTCTAGGTTTATTTAAATCCCTAGTAAGGCCCGTGTCTCTTGGTTTACCCAAAGCTAGGGACAATCCCCTAGCCTGGTCCGCAACGCGAAGCGTAAGGACCATACATCATTTTAGTTAGAACGCGTGAGGAGGCTTCCTCGAAATTTTGATCCATTATTTTAGGATGGCCCCGTCTTCATGCCCAAAGTAAATGCAATATTTTATGCCAAATGGCCGTTATGCCAAACGGCCATTATGCCAAATGACCATTATGCCAAACGGCCATTATTCCAAACGGCTTTATGCCAAACGACTTTTATGCCAAACGGCGTTATGCCAAACGGCTTTATGCCAAATGACTTTATGCCAATCGGTATACAATCGTTTTTGCTGTTTGGTTTGTATTTTGTATTTGGGATATTTTCGAGTTGAGAACTATATAACAAACACTGCTTCCTACCACGTACACACTTAATCTTTTCTCCTGTGATCGGGACGATTTCGTCCTGTATTTTCAACAGCTGAAATTACAGGACGATTTCAGGACAGAAAAACCGCTCAGGAAAACAACTGTCAAACTCGCCTGTAGGATCGAAACGGGTTTCTCCTGTAATTTGCAAGAATTTTGAAATATTCCTGTGGGCTCGAAATGTGTTCCTCCTGTGGTTTGTAGTGAATTTTGCTTTTGTTTTCCCCTGGTTCCAAAACCCCAATTTTCCCATAATAACAAAAAAAACACAATGATTGTTTAAAGTATTTGAATTTATTTTCCACATATCACAATTTCTTTTGATTTGCCTTATTTGGAAAGGTGGTATTTTCACTATCACACAGACAGACTATGAATCTGAAAAACAAAAAGAAAAGGTTTTTATTATTTTTACTAAAACGCCGCATGGCAGCTAAACTTACCGATACACCGTGAAAATCGTGTAGGTGTTCTAATCCTTGTGATCCGGTCCATGCCAGCAAACGAGTTTAAAAGTCTTGCACCCGAATATGCCAATCATGCAGCCAACGAAAGTTTCACTGTGAATCTTCACTAAACAGCAACGAACGGATACCGCAAGGAAAAATGGCAGACTGAACTCTTCCGCGGGTATTTAATTTGTGCACTGGTGAGAAAGAAAAAGAAATCCGGTTGTTTTTTTTCCAAACACGATAGAAAGAGATGGGACATTTGACAAGGAATGTGTCTACAGCGATTCAGGAGAACACTGTCCTGAATTCACGGGGTTGGTTAGAGTTCCTGTGCTCTCGTAGCAAGTTGGTCTCGGATTTCAGGAGAGATGAGACGTCCCGCGATTCGGGTGAGTTCTCATCCGAACTTCGTTTAAATTGAGCCGTGTTCCTGTGATACGGAGAATCATGGTCCCGAGCGATATAAATGCAATCTTAGTGTGTACCATGGCGATCTAATTCAAAAATTAAGTTTTAATGAATGATTGGTGAAATACCAATGTTTACAAGCGAGATTTCTAGTATAACCTGGCACTTACGGATCATATACGATACAAGAATATTGATTCCATCACTCAATTTTGAAAGTCTGTAAAATCTGGGCACTGTGCAAAAATCTGGGCGAAATCTGTATCTGACCAATATCTGGACGAAGGGTCAAAAGTCTGTTTTACAGACAAATTTGGGCACCTGGCAACCCAGCTACTTTAGGCTCGTTAGGTGTACCAAATGCATTACACCCCTCTAACACCATACGATTGCGATTTTTTCTAGCTTGTGTACATTTTTGTCTTTTAAAAGAAAGGCTTAGAAGAAAAAAAAAACTACATAAAGTTTCGACTTCTTGGGATTTTTTTTTAAATTTACAACTAGTTAATTAAAAGCTTTTTACTTTTACAAAGTTTAAATGTGCCGAGGGTATTCGTTTCACTATTTAGTAGGGAAGGGGCTATTATAGTCGCGGCGACTTAACAGTTAAAAAAAAGTTTAAACAAGGGAAAAATCTTGGGAATTGATCATGCCAAAGTATCCAATATCTGGACTATCTGGGGTAGCTAGCCGAATGCAGATGGATAATCGTTTTCGATAGTGAACCCTAAACGTCCCCTTTCCCTCTCCCAAATTAGAATAAAAGCTAACAGTTTGAGTAGCTGCGACTATTATGGCCTCCCCTGCTACTAACAAAAATTAATAAAGTGATTCACTCGCCAAATCAAACTTCATAAGTAAAATGCCTTAATTTTGATTAAAAAAATGATTCAAGAAATTGCTCTCATTAGATCAACTATGAAATATTCTGGACACCCCGTTCAACAAGGCAAGAGTGAGTTTTTGTTTCAATAAATAAACAAGTTAAACAGTCAAGAACTCAGCGCTGATGTGCTCTAGTGGATCGGCTGGCGCGAGTCTGGTAACCCAGGCGTACTGGGTTCGATTCCCGGTATCGGCAAGAAAAACTTTTGGGTTCGAATCCTATAAGTTGCCGACAGCGATGCTTGGGGAGTAAGTAGAGGCCAGTCTCGAACCCACCCTTGTCCTTCCTCCAACTGGTATTAGGAGGGGTTGGTTTATTATCTTGAACTGCATTCTGTCCATAAATAATAATAATAATAATAATAAAAAATCCAGCCGGAATGGATATAATGAAGTGCATTATGGTCTAACCAACGTCTCATGATCGCTTACTATTCTACGCTGCCTACTCTAAACTTTAAAATTTTCTTATCCAAACTATCTCTAATTTTCATTTCCAGCGTCAGCTCCCCGAGCTATTTAAACGCCACAAAAAAAAAGTAACAGTCAAGAACTCGTCATTGACATTGGGTAACGCTGAGAATGTATTAAAAAAGCGAACCATTTTTTTCCGGAACTTCTATTTTTTACCTAAGAAAATGTGCACGATTCATAAAAAATGTATCCTGGGTTGCCACACACGTTCTGCTGGACGCCCTGCTTGTGGTTCTAGAAATTCATGAATGATTTTACGTTTATAATTTTCATATATTTGTGAAATCTCACAGCGTGAATTGTTGCACCTCACTAGAATGTAAATTAAATTTGCTTTCCTATGAATATACTTTTATTGGTCCAAACAAAGTAAAAGCACCGAAATTCCGGGGTCAAACTGACGGTGGACCACAAAAACAGATAAAATTTCAATTTGTAAAAAAGTCGCGCAAAGTAGTCAACTTTGAAAAATTCCAGTAAATTCAATTTTTGTTGCATCAAAAATCTAAAGATAACAAATTTTTAGAATTAGAATAAATTTTGTAGTCATATTTTTTCAAAAACTCTACCACCGCTCAAACAGTTTTTACTAGCAATCGAGTGAAAAGTAGGTTTTTCAGACCACTTTTTTGAACTTTTTGTGACCCTTCATTAAAAAAAAATTTAAAAAAAATTTTCTTGGCTTCATGATGTAGACATTAACTTCAGCTTTCATATGCATAAGGCAAATATTTTTTTGGACGTGTAATATATGAACTACAGCAGTTTTCCTGAGGCATGGTTTTTCGGATTTTTTTCCTTTCATGCTGAATAACGAGAAAACTTGTAACTTTAGCTGTATATAATGTTCTAAACATATTTTACTGACATTACAAGGTTTCTATTGATGTAAGTTTTGTTTGAATCGGTTTAACACGCCAAAAGTAATAACGATTTGACACTCTAATGCGGATGAGGGTTAAACAAAATATAAAAATTGATTATTTTTACTTTTTTCTTATCGATTGTACAAGGCAACAAAATTTACGTTTTTCCGTTAGAAGAGAGCTTAAGGCTGATGTCATGCTGAAGCAACTAGCAACGCGACCTACAACGCAACGTTCACACGACTAACCAGCTCTCATTTGATCTCCATGGAAATCGCGCAGACCTGTCATACTGGTCGCTTTGTATAGCGCGACCAATCTGATGCCAATGTGTTTTGTAGCGTGACTAGTAGGAAATCCAATAGGAATATTGTTTTTTCTCGATTTGAAGCAGTGATTCCGGGTTTTAAGCACTATAGTACGAAGATCTGTCCGAACTTGTGATAATAAACTAAAAAATATCTTAATCGGCGAGAAAATTTTCATGAATTCTTAGTTCCGGCAAAAAAAAACAAGGAATTTTGTCGGTTCAAATTTCGGCATTCTTGCAATCCGGGTCGTGATTTGATGAGTTTTTGATGGCTCCCGAAAGAAAGGAGATGATTCAAAGCATTATTAGATGTAGAGAAGTGATGATTTGTAGGGAATTTCAAAGTGACAGGTCGCGCCAGCATGACATACCAATGCAATGCAACGCAATCTTATTGGAACGTTGCGTTGCGTTGCGTTGCTTCAGCATGACATCAGCCTAAAGCCCGGTTTACAGTTCTTGTGAACTCGAACTCGAACGTGAACGTGAACTCACCACAGTGAAAAAATATTCCGCAGTGAAATGTCAAATCGGTCAAATCTTCAAAATTAGTAAGAGGTTTGTTCAACTGCGGGTAGAAATTGGTTTCGATCGGAAAATGACAGATCATTCAACCAATGTTTTGATCGATACTTGTCGAACCAATGCTCAAATTTAAATTCAAATTTCTCAAAAAAAACATTTTGTTCTTCTTCAAAACATATTCAGCTTTGAAAACGATTGATTTAATCAAATAATCCCAAAGTTCTTATCTTTGAATACAATGAATTTAAATTAAATTTTATGAATTTAAAGTACTCCTAAAAAGTATTTATCGATCAAGGAGTAACGAGCTTTAGCGATTCGTTTCTTTTGAAAAACTTATTGAAAGGACGTTATGAATATAACTTCTACAAGATAGCCATTTTTTGTTCTTGATTAAAAATTGACAAACAAAAATTTCAAAATTACTTTTAATTAGTGAAACAATTGAAAAGGTTTTTATTTAATTAAAATGCATCAGTACTCTTTTGTTTGTTAATTTTTCTGCTTTTCAGTTCTCCTTAAAACACATTATTTTTGAATGATTTCATAAATTTTCATAATTATTTCCATACCTTTTCTGAAACACACATTTGAACAAAGCGGAATCTATTTTTTTTTTATTTCAATGGAATCTGGCCATTCGATGATCTTCATTTACATTTATTCGTTGAGAAGCTCTTCCAACAGGTACATTTATTCGTCGAGAAACTCTTCCAACAGGTGCAATTAAATGATGCCCAAGCGGATTTTAAAGTTAAAAAAAAATATCGTATGCGTTTCATTTCAAACTCGTAGTATTTTAAGCCTTTAATTGCCTTCAAATGTGCTTACAAATTAAAAAAAAACTAATTTTTTATGAAGCAAAACTTTTTCCGTCATCGGGGAAATTTTTTTCAGAATGCACATTGCCATTCGGACGTGAAAATGAACGCGGAATTTATATTCACCACTCTTGTTCGTTTTCCGTTTTCACGTTCGCTCAGTGCGTTTACACTTCGAGCGGAATGTCAGTGAACGCGGAAAAAAAATTCCGCAGTGAAAATCGGGGGAATTGAAATAAAATTAAGATTAAAGGGCTTTGAACAAGGAAATCAGTTCAAAAATAATCGTTCAACCATTCCGCATCTATTCCACCTAGTTTCGCAGCCATGAAATGCAGCATAGTCGAGTTTTTGAAGAATATAAGTTTTTTCATTTTCACGTTCGAAAGAACTGTAAATGCACCTTAAGAGCTGATTTGACTGATTTGAGGGCGTCATATCCAATGCAGTTTGGTTTTTTCTGCTAGCTCTAGTTTTTGAAATTCAAGGGTGATTTTTTGAATTTTAGAACTTTTCTAAGATACTTAAATCGAAGGTTTCGAATCAATGATAAACTTTTTCGAAGACCGCGAGTAGTTTAATCTTCTGAGAAAACTGAGTTTATTCATCACAGCAGGGCCGTAGGAAGAACTGAACTTTTGAAAATACATCCTAAAAATTGCAAATGATCATTAGGATTTGTATAAAGAATCCTTTAGCACCAAAATGGGAAACATACGATGGTTGAAATCTTGAACTTGCCTCAAAATCTGGTGATCTTAGCTTAAGATTGCCAGAAGTTCTCACGCATATATTCCGGAGTATTTGACAAAAATCCAAGAACTATTCATCAAAAACCAAGAAAAAAATTGAAAAATCCAATCCCATAAATCCCATTTTCAAAGGTAAAAATGAAAGATTAAAATTTTGTTGTACAAATCGGATTTATGCAAACTCGATCCAATTCCTGTGGATCGATTTTTTGTGCAAAATGAACTATAATTCAACTAAATTTTTGTCATTTTCAGCTGAATTGTGCAAACGAACTGATTTTGGTTTAATTTTAAAATCGAACAAACAATCAGAATTATCATCTTGCAATCTCTTGCAATTTAAATCCTTACCGAAATAATCATCTTTCTAATTTTATTTTGATTTACGAAATGAGTCTGAGGCTGATGTCATGCTGAAGCAACTAGCAACGCAACGCAACGTTCCAATAAGATTGCGTTGCAACGCATTGGTATGTCATGCTGGCGCGACCTGTGACTTTGAAATTCCCTACAAATCATCACTTCTCTACATCTGATAATGCTTTGAATCGTCTCCTTTCTTTCGGGAGCCATCAAAAACTCATCAAATCACGACCCGGATTGCAAGAATGCCAAAATTTGAACCGACAAAATTCCTTGTTTTTTTTGCCGGAACTAAGAATTCATGAAAATTTTCTCGCCGATTAAGATATTTTTTAGTTTATCATCACAAGTTCGGACAGATCTTCGTACTATTGTGCTTAAAACCCGGAATCACTGCTTCAAATCGAGAAAAAACAATATTCCTATTGGATTTCCTACTAGTCGCGCTACAAAACACATTGGCATCAGATTGGTCGCGCTATACAAAGCGACCAGTATGACAGGTCTGCGCGATTTCCATGGAGATCAAATGAGAGCTGGTTAGTCGTGTGAACGTTGCGTTGTAGGTCGCGTTGCTAGTTGCTTCAGCATGACATCAGCCTGAATCGGAGTTTTGAACCTGAATTGAAAATTTGAAATTTCAATCATGAATCCATAATAATAATTCGGATGTTTGGGTTTCAATGATTATTCTTTATTTGAATTATGTATTTCTTATCCGACTTGCAAATCTATATAAAAAATAAAAATTTTAAATGATTATTCCAATCGATATTTTGAAGCTTTGTTATGTTTGAATTTAGCAAAAGAATATAGTTCATGAAATTCGAATTTGAATATGACATAAAAACTCTATTTTTATATTTGAAAAAATATTAACTAAATGTAAAAAATGTGTATTAGTTTTGAAGGAAATGTAAAACCAAATTTAAACGACTATTTCAAACACAGAGTTTTATTTAAATTTTCAATGGTGATTCGATCCAAAATCAAGAATCCTAAACTGGATATATAGTCCGAAATAAAAAAAAAACAAATACAGTTTCGATTTTGATAATTAGAAATCAGAATAAAATTTAGCATTAAGGAATGCATTACTAACCACAAGTGAGAAAATTTTTAAAATCTGTTGCTGAATTTAGAACCTGGGATTAGATTTCGAGGTTTTGACATCAGTTTTGAGTCAAGATTGTTACCATCGAATTACTTAACTCCATCATCACAATTTGATTTAAAATTGAAAATTTTTAATGTAGAGTCGAATATCTCGCTTGCTTTTAATGGACCCTCATGGTGGGGGGAGTTTATTTGTTCATAATTTAACCCCAAGAAGCTGACTCAAAATAAAAATATATGTTGAAAAATTAACTGTAGCTTTTTTCACTGAAATCAAATTCACATTTTCTGCATAACAAAACTAACCATCCACTAAATGAACCATAAAATCGTTGAGAATTTTTTTTAATGCAAAAATATTTTATTTTGCAAAAAAAAAAATAGATCTGTGTCAATTATGTATGAAATTACTTTTTTTAAATTATAAATATATTTTTCTATTATTTACAGAACTGAGTCATGCTAAAAATATTTAAAAAAAATCTTAACTGCAGTAGAGGATTTAGAAATTTTATGGCTGCTGCAAAAAATACATAGTTCCTTTTAAAATTTCTTTCAAAATTTGCCATTTCAATTTTAATTCAAAATTTTATCTTGAACTTAAAATTCATTTAAAACTACAAAATTATAAATTACAATTTTACTACGCTATGAAAATCAAAAATAAATGTTTCTAATTTTTATTGATATACGATAATAGATTTAGATATCATTATTTTGATTTCTTTATGCATTTTGATTAAATATTAATTTCAAAATTGAAATTCCTTAATTTGAAATAAAAAATACAATGGGTGAATCTGAATTGAATTAATGTTTTTAATTTTTCTTCATCTCAAACTTTGGTATGCTGTTAAATAATCCTTAAAAATGTTAAATCAAGACGATGCAACTCGTTGTCCATATTTTTTTTTAACTTTTAAAGTCAGAATTCAAAATAGAGATCATGATTTCCATGTTCTGCATTCGAGTAGATCGTGGACTGCAAGCAAAAAACAGTAAGTATGAGTTTTCAGTGTCTGAAAGTTAACTGTGCTAAAACTCAATTTTATAAAAAAAAACTATTATAACAACGATTAATTTTACAACGATTTTTTAATTTATTATTGGCCTTTTCAATATAAAACATCTTTACTGAATATTAAAGAAAATCTTTTTTAAACTTGGCTGAAAACAGAAGTCAAGTTTTTCGGAAAACGGTAGCGTCAGCTGAGGTTATTATGAACAAAGATTATTCTTTTTTGGTCTTATCTGTTCAAAATTACTTAGATAAATTTGGGTAATAATGAACGATGTTAAGATTCTTGTTACGCAACAATTTTTAGTGTTGGCAATATTTCTATATAAATCTAAACACTGCGTCTAAATAGGAGTAATGGTTTTTCAAAATTTACCCTTAATTAGTCATGGGCAATTTTTAGATTCACAAAGGAACAGGGAATCATGTCATACAATCTCATATTTACCCATTTTTAGAAACTGATAAAGTTATGTATAACGGTTTATTCTCAAGATCTTGATGGTTATTGGTACACATTTAAATAATAAAGATAAGTTTAGATAATCAAACAATGCCTGAAAACAAGTGTTCATAATTACCCCGTATTTTGCAAAAACATGAATTATAAACAATCCTCTGTGAATCAGTGAGATAAATTTTTAGTAAAAATTTATATTACACTTGAAGATGCATTTATTACTGAATGTAAAAATTCTGGAAACAACATTTTAACTGAATTTATTGTGACAAGAGAGTAACATGATTCAACGCCTTCAGAACAGTTTCGAATATTCTCGGATTTTGTGAGCTGTAGTTACGCACTTGGTATTTGTAACTTATGAAAAAATGATAGAATGACGAATGATTGATTGAAAAGTCCTGACACACCATTTTTTATTTTTTTGTAAACATGACTTAACCCATAAAGATTTTGTGTAGGATGTTTTTTTATCATTTAAAAAAAATGTGATGAAAACCTTAAAATAGAATCGAGTTCGTCGAAGTGTTCAATGATTTGAGTGTTATGAAACAATTGAATATGTTAAAAGTTTTACTATATTCCGACGAAAGTAGATAATTAACACTAAACGTACGGAGGCGGTCAAATGACGGTTTTTGAACTTTAAATGATGATTACGCCTTATATAACTTTTTTTTCGTAAAATTAACGACAGGACTATTTTTATTTTTAAAATGCAAGTATTTTTGCGTTTTTAAAATTTTTCTAAGTGTTACGGTTTTCGAATAACGCATGTGGTATACCTATTCATACCGCGAGCGGTCAAATGACGATTTACACTGTTTTCGCTAAAACTCTCTTGTTTCTCAACCGATTTCTACAAAATTTATAGTTTTGAAAAGCTTATAACTCGACACAAATATGTTTTTCAGACAATTTTGGAATTGGAAAGTGGACGTAATTTGTCACATTTTGGCATCTTTAGATTTTTAAAATACGAAATACATAATTTATGACGACTTATCAAAGGTAGCTCCATCAAAGGTAGCTGTTTTTCGAACTTTTGATCAATTTAGATTTTCTGAGACAATTCCTACACCTAAATTCAGCTTTGCACTGGATTTTGAGTACGTTAACGTAAGGTTTGGGCAATAAAACTATATGCAAAAGAAAGATAATTTCATACCGGTTCTAGTGGTGTAACTGCATTGGCGGTGCAATGCTTGTCAACAATATGATAAATAAAACAGTGAAGTAGTTTCTGAATTTTGAAAAGACAGCGCAAATTCTTGCTTGGCAGACGGGCGCAGTGGGTGGTAATATCTCAAAGCTATTTTGCACAAGAAGACGGATGAAAGGAAACGAAAAAACAAACAAGCATTAGCTAAAATTTTCTAGTTTTTCTTCCAGAAATATATTTATTATATTTTTGTCAAGCATTGCACCGCCAATGCAATTACAACACTAAAACCGGTATGAAATTTTCTTTCTTTTGCATATAGCTTTGTTGCCTAAACCTTACGTAAACGTACTCAAAATCCAGTGCAAAGCTAAATTTAGGTGTAGGGATTGTCTCAGAAAATCAAAATGGATCAAAAGTTCGAAAAACAACCACCTTTGAAAAGTCGTCATAAATTATGTATTTCGTATTTTAAAAATCTAAAGATGCCAAAATGTGACAAATTACGTCCACTTTCCAATCCAATTTTTAAAATTTTTCTACTGTAACAGGAACAGTTTTTTCGGTTGATTTATTGAAAAGTACGGGTTTGACACAACTTTTTTACATTTTTTGTGGCCATGATCTTAAAAAAAAAATAAAACAATGTTCCATATATGCAACATATAGCTTCTAACTTCAGCTTTCTCAGGCACTAAGTGATTTTTTTTTCGATTACTAAATAACTGATTTACAGCCTTTTTTTTTCCTGAAGCATATTTTTCATAAAAAATTTTTTGGACTTTGAATAACTTTAAAATTATTGACTATTGCTGAAAATTTGAGTCGAGTTATAAGCTTTTCAAAACTATAAATTTTGTAGAAATCGGTTGAGAAACAAGGGAGTTTTAGCGAAAACGGTGTTTGCCTTCATTTGACCGCTCGCGGTATGAATAGGTATATACAAAGTGTCGGTTAAAGTCAGGAAAACCTTGAATGTTGACCGGGAAAACCGGGAAAAAACGGGAATTTGAAAATTAAAATGTTGTGGCCACCCTGTTGGTGGATCATGGGATTTTCACGTAAATCGAATTTGTCTTCGTTTTGACGGCAAACAGCCATGTGAATTTCACGTACGGATCAAGTGAATTTGTATTAGCTTCGTAGTGATTCACGTATAGGTCCGGTAAAAATTCACGTAGTGAGCGGCTACGTGAAAATCCAGGTGAATTTAAAGTTTCTATTTCGGCTGAGTGCCCGTTACGCGGAAGGTGGCCCATGCAGCCCGATTAACGTGGAATTTTGGTTTAACGGGTTTCTACTGTATTTCTCGATGTGTAACTGAGTCACAACTGACGGAACCCTTGTTACGCGACCCAACAAGCTCAAAGGTTGTATAGAATCGCTGGCTTTCCAGCTGCAAGAAGCAGCAGATTTTCCGAGAGAGTTTCGCCTGGTCCGTGCGACTACTCTTTAAGCTGCAAGGCGCTGTTTTTTTGTGATGTGTATAACGAGGGTTTCGGTTGCGTCGTGAGCTGAGCTTAGTTTTCCGGTTGTGTTTGTGTATACCTACTATCACCTTCCGTCTATCCGTCTGTCTGTAGGGGATTTCGCCGCACCACAATGCGATGAACTGTCAGCAGCTGTAGACCAGGTTAGAGGAAACTGAGCAAAGGCGAGACACGAAGAAGGTCGACTGATTGGGCACATCGTTCTTCTCATTTCAACCCCACTGTCATGTCCCCTCAAAAGAGCCATTCAAACTTTTTCCCCATAAGTATTGGAGTTTTTTTGTCAATCTCCGAAGTGCTGTTTATGACAGTAACAAAGGGGTGGCAATGTTGATGAGCAGCGAGTTCAGTCCAAACGAAATGTAGAACTTTTGTATACATACTTCTCTCATTGAATCGTATAAAATATATTAATCGGGAAGGATTTACATGGAAAAACAAAACGTGACAGTTGGGATATGTTAAGCATGACATTCCGTAGCGATTGGAGTTACTTTTCTCTATTGTGTTTTTTTTTTTTTTTATTTTAAGAAGTTCAAAAGAATACTTCCAAATTTCCAAACCGTTAATTCCAAACCGCACTTTAGTGTTGGTGAAGCTCTGTTAACCCTACATACATAGCAATGGTTTAGTATAAGCAATTGAATAGTTTTTAGCAACTACGAATATGTTCAAATGAAGGGTGGAATTTTGAATCAATCGACTGAAGCCTAGATAATCGAATCAATTATTTATTTATTTATTTACATAGTATTCCGTCTCACGACATAACTTGACGAACATAATTCCTAAAATTCACTCGGTCCATGGCAACCGTTCACCTCGCTCGTTGCGCCCCCGCTCGTCTTGTTCCTACCGGATTCGTAGCGAGCACCTGTTTTGCAGGACAGTCGTCCGGCATTCTCGCAACATGGCCTGCCCAGCGTATCCGGCCAGCTTTCACCACCTTCTGGATACTGGGTTCGCCGTAGAGCCGCGAGCTCGTGGTTCATCCTTCGCCTCCACACTCCGTTCTCCTGTACGCCGCCAAAGATGGTTCTTAACACTCGTTGCTCAAATACTCCGAGTGTACGCAGGTCCTCCTTGAGCAATATCCATGTCTCGTGCCCGTAGAGAACAACCGGTCTAATAAGCGTCGTATACAGGTTACACTTCGTGCGAGGGCTAAGTCTTCTCGACCGCAGTTGCTTGTGGAGTCCATAGTAGGCACGACTTCCGCTGATAATTCGCCTCCGGATCTCACGGCTGGTGTCATTGTCTGCGCCGAGTGTGAGCCGAGATAGACAAAGTCTTCCACTATCTCCAGCTCGTCGCCGTCGATCGTGACCTTGTCATTACTGGACAAGCGGGTTCGGTCGGTCTCGGATCCGCAGGCCAGCATGTATTTCGTCTTGGACGTATTAATCATCAACCCAATCCTTCCTGCTTCGCGTTTCAGTTTGCGATAGATCTCCTCCACCGCCGCAGATTATCTGCCGACTATATCAATGTTGCGAATCAAGTTGCGTAAAATTGTAAATAAATTTTACTATATCGTTCAAATATGTCATAAATGTTCTACATCTAAAATTTATAAGCAGTTTTTATAAGGGGAAAAAATAATTACCTGCCATCCCGCACGAGCTACTTGTCAGTTAGGAGACCTGGAACTGGTCTTGGGCGCGCTATAAAATAATGTTTTTTTTTATTGCTGTAACAAGGTTATTCACCGTAAACTGTTTGAAATTACAGAATGGCGGCCGATAGCGACGGTGAACAACAACAGAATACGACTAGTATCAGCAACACCCGAACGCTCAAAGCCGTTGTCATTTGCGAAGGGAACCTTCAAGATCCAGATTTTCAGTCGCGTCTAGACGGACTTGTGGAGAAGCTAACTTCGTTGGTGGAAGAACCAGCATCCACTGACGAGGACGAGGCCAACCAGGATAGAAAAAAGAGTGGAAAACTTACGGTAGATAAGGTAATGTATCTTCTTAATAGAGTACCTACTCCAAGAAACTTTCTATTATAATCGAATCGATTTTGGTTTGTTGTTTGTAGGTTGAACCATGGAACAGTGTCCGGGTTACTTTGTCCATACCGAAAGAGGCGGCCATCAAATTACGGAGGTTGGCTGCCGAAGGAAACAGCGCCCTGCGGGCTCTTGGCATACTATCCGTACAGCTCGAAGGCGACACCGTTTTGTCGCTGAGGTTAGTGGGGCAGGAAATTGTGCTCCGGACGGGTAAGAAAAGTTTGTTACAAATTGGTTGAAACTAGTTTCTTAAGTTCTTTTCGTGTTACAGATAACTCGGCAGCTACTGCGCCAATTTCTGGTATTAGTAGCAGTTCTAATAGTGGCTTAGGAGAGCTAACACGAATACTCTCCCAACAACAGCAGCAGCAACCTCAAGTGCAGCTGCCGCAAGGACCACCTGCCTTACCATTAGCTGAAGATGGTATTGTTGCTGGTCCTTCGAAAGTTGTTGCTTCTCCTCAAATGCAGCCAAAAGTGTCCCCAATAGCAGCGACTGCGACCGTTGGACCAGCACTGGTTTCGACACCTATAATGAACGGTCCAGTTATGGCAGCAGTCGATGGTGCAGCAGTGTTCAAATCACCCAACACTATTTGTCCAATGGATGGCAAACTGCCAGCTCACGTGCCAAATGTGGTAGACAGTCGAGGAGGTAGCGAGTATCCGTTCGAAAGTATGACTCAAGCAAGGGTAATTCAACGGAGAGAGAATACCTTGAACATGGGCAATACCACAGTGACATCCGCAGCAATGGCTTCACTACAAACGGTAGCCTCAGGTCCTGCTGGTGTTGTTGTGAAAACGCCTACCGGCAACCATTTCGTAGCACCCAATCCACCTGGTAGCAATGCACCACCTCCTTATCCGGCCTCATTAACCGGAGCGAAAACTGTTATGCCTATCTTAGGTCCGCCGGGGTCTGGTTCAGGGCACATCGGTAATGTGGCTATGACTAGCCCGTTATTAGTAAATTTGTTGCAGAATGAAAGTGCAATTTCACAAAGCTTGGCGGCTGCGAAGAACAAGTCCAGCGGCATAAACAAACACCAAGAACCTTCAGTGGGGGTTGGTGGCGTAATCTCTAAGGTTACAGCCGGAAGTGCGATGAACGCTATCAGTGAGAATGAACAAAGTGTGAACAGTGGTGTTTCTCAAAAGACATCAACATCAACGTGTAACATGGCTGGTAGTACTAGTAACAGTAGTAGCAACAACAACAGTAGAAGTAATAATAACAATCCAGTGCATCCAGTGATCAGTGGTAATAGCGAAAGTGGTGTCGTAGCCACATCGCAGACAATAGTAGTCAACTCTGGTGTAGTACCAATAGCAGCGGGATCAGCCGGACAACCGATCAGTGCTAGTGCAAACAACACTAATTCGAACAATATGATGACAAACAGTAGTAGTTTAACCAATACCGCTAACAACAATCAGAGTGTTATAAATGTGCAGCCTTCTCTTATAACTCCACCAATGTCAGTGCCTTCTTCAAGTAAACACGTTAATGTGCAGCAACCAAGATTTAATCTCGGCCTCAGTGGGGCTGCAGTAGCGCGACCATCTCAAACCCAGCAGCAACAACAACAAACTCTTCGACCTCCAGCGGGCATGATTCCGCAGCAGCAGAGACCTCTACAACAGTCACCACTACAACCAACGCATTCCCAGGAACTAAGCTTAAGTCGGTTTCCAGCTCAACAGCAGTTTCGGCAACCAGCTATTTCTCAACAACAGCAACAGCGGTGGCCTTCGGCGACTCCCCAGTCGATGGATTCGGCAACAAAAACCAGCTTTCAAGAGTTCACTCGTTACCAGATGCAGTACAATCTTAGCCAGCAACAGTTGAACAAGCAACAAACCGTGCAGCAACAAGCAGGTGCGAGCGGCGATCTCCTAAGTTTAGGGCTAGGTGACTTACCGGATTTGGGAAAAAACGATCTGGATTCACTTCTGCCCACACTTAACTCGGTTGATTTGGAGGGAGCATTTTTGGACGGCTTGGACCTGGATCTTGAGCATTCGCTAACTCCAACTGGAATAAAACAAAACGTGCAACAGGCCGCGGAACGGAAATGGAAACAACAATTTCTAATAAATCCGCTAACCGGAGAACTGGAAGAAACGCAAACAGAAGAAACTGAGGACAACGACGAAGAGCTCTTGAAAAGCTATCCGGAATTTAATTCTGAAATGTCCAATTCTTTATACTCAGATGATGATGATAACTCGTGTAGTACAGGGTTTTCAAAGTTTACATCCGATGTTAGCGATACTGAAAGGTCAGCAACATTGGATGGGACAGGTGGTTTTGGTAATAATCTGTCAATCGCTTCCAGTTCATCGGCTATGTCTAAATTGGGCAAACCAAGTAAAATGAAGAAGGAAAAAGCTAAAGATAGCACTAAAAATTCAACCAAATCTAAGGAAAAGAAACCGAGGGAGAAGAAATCCTCATTGAAACAAGTCAAAACTGTGGCCAAAATAGTGTCGACGGAAAGCGGTGGAGAATCACCCGGAAGTCAAGAAGCAATCAAGTTGAGATTGAAGTTGGATAAATCCGAGGCCATTAGTGTAAGTTTGGTGCAGACACCTGTTGCAAGTGGAAGTGCTCCAAGTTTAAATAGCAGCGTTGGTGGAAACAACAAGAAAGTGCAATCATCACAAGTGCTAGCAGAGTCTTCGGGAATGCCGCTTAGCGGCATTGGAGGAGTTTCTAATTCCACATCACCCGAGTCGACGATACAAGCTTTACCTTCGGCTTCTTTACAGAATATACTTTCTTCTTCCGGTACTCCTGTATCGGAATTAGTTGGGCCAATCCAACAGTCACAAGCTTCGTCTACCCAGACTTCACAACAAACGTTCGGTAATAATAGCTTTATGGGGACAAACAACAGTGCGGGCTTGAGCTCTACTGCGACAACTGCAAGCAGTGGTGGAGGTACTTTGTCATCATCTCCTGCGGGCGAGGAGCTTCGTGTGCCCCCTTTGCATATTAGTCTTCGAGGAAAAAAATCAGTTGTTATCAAAAATTCCAAAAAGGATAGGAAGAAAAGCCAAAGCGGTGGCGAAGAGGATAGTGACGGCAGTGGGTATCAGTTTAGTAAAAAGACTACTATCAAACAACGGAGCAGTCATTCAACTGACAGCAGATTAACAGTGGTCATGACAAGTGATGCTAGTATTCGGCTTAAAGTAGAAGAACCTGGCCCGTCGTCATTGCCATCGTCACCAAACCATCATAACCATATTCATATTGGTAGTACGATGGGAAAGCTAAAATCGAATAAACTAGAAGATCTGAATCCATCGACAATTGCTGCCAGCAGTCCGAATGATTCGGGTCCGATACCAGATCACCAACACAAGCGATCCGCATCGGATTTGTTACAAAGTCCTAATGGATTGATTTTGTGTCCTGAAAAGAGGCGTCGTCTAAGCGCTGGTCCAAGCGACTTAGTAGGTGCTAGCGGTGGAAATAGTATCAATGAAATCAATGAAATTTATGAAACTCTTATTTCTTCGACCGAAGGAGGTCCCATCGGGTCAACCAATGTTGGTACCTTACCCCAGTCATCACTGCTAGCAGCGGCAACGTCGTCAGCAAAAAACTTGAAGAGCTCCAGCACGAACAACAGTATCAACAACAACAACGCGTTTGGCAAATGCACTAGTAGCAACAGCGGCAGCAACTTTAGCAGCAGCAGTAGCAATAAAAGTTCTATAAAGCCAACGCAGTCGAGCCCTACGACGTCGTCTGTGTCATCGCCTGGAGCTCTAGTAGTCGCATCAAACACTCTCAGCTCGACGCAGTCCCCCTCGAAGCCTTCTTCGCCTGTACCTTCTTCTCCGTCGTCGGATAAAATAACGGCGACAACCAGCAGTGGGAAGCCTCCACCTGAGGAAACAGTGGAATCTGGTTCCGATTCAAGTGGAAATTATCCCAATATCAGTAGCAATCCTGTAACCACTACCTCAAGTCCTGAAGTGTCCATCAATCAGCGAATAAGCACCACAGTCACCCATCATCATCATCATCATCATAATCGTCCACCGGAAAAGGCCGGAGATTCTCCAGCTTCGACTTCTAGTTTCAATGATCAATCTCCTAATCATCACCAGCACCATACTCAACAGCAGCAGCAAGTTCCATCCATAGCAAGCGCGAGCGGACATCTGCACAGTTCACAGGGAGTTCGCGGATCTCCCGGATCTCAGGCTCAGGGAGAAGACAGCGGTATCGAATCCATGGATGCCTTATCGGAAAAGAGCCCTCATCAACTATCACATAGCCCACAGGGGACCGAACCGCCTGGTTGCAAGCTACTTCGAGTTGACAGTCCCAAGGACAAAGTCGTCGTTTCGTCACCACAAGAAGTTGAACCGAAGGAATCTCTCAAAGATGATTCTAGCAATAATAATAATAACACCAACATAGACGAATACATAGACATTGAGGCAGCTCTTGCAAAAATGGAAGGGTTGAGTGACATACAAGTAACAGCAGCCACCACCGTAATCGAGAGGCCGGTCAAATTGAATGGCGATCACACGACTTTGATGAAACCAAACCAAACAGAGGAAGCACAAATAAAGCTGGATAGTGCGAATCTAAGTAAAATTCTCGATGATATCGACGACGTTGAGATGGTGGTGATGTCGGAATCTCCAACTACAGCAACCACTAACATCAAAGGGAACAGTATTGATGAAATGTCTTCCAGTGCGCATTCAGGAACAATTGGGGAACCCGTTCAAAAGGAACCAGATGCGGTGACAAAAGGAGAAGAGGAAGAAGACTGGCTTTTAAAAGCGGAGAAAAAGCAGCAGCAGCAGCAACAACAACAACAGGAGAAAGGGGAAGCGAATGATATACTCACTAGTAATAGTAACAATAATCTGACGGACAAGGCCGAGTTAAAGCTCGATACCAAGCAACTCGTACTGGAAGATTGTTGTAGCAATAAAGAGGTGTTTAGTTTAAAAAGCGAATGTGATAGTAAAATAGTTGATTGTAAAACTGTAATTAAAAATGATCCCGAGGAGGCTATTGTTAGTAGTGTAAAACAAGAGGATGGCCAAATAAAAAGCGGGCCAAAAAACAGTTCCAGTGTTGGTGATAAGAACAACGATCTATGCGTTTCGGAGAAAAATGGTAATGCTTCGGAAGGACGGAAAAATGTGAAATCTAGCGGAGTTGAGCAACCGATTCTGTCGGATCTGAAACCCCGTCATGAGCAACCACCGCTGTATAGCTATTCTAGTGAGAAGGCGCGCGAACGTAGATCTGCCGCAAATTCTACTTCTTCCAATTCATCGACACCGACAGTGGTAGATATTATAGATCTTGACGATTCAGGAAAGTCTGATTTGGATCCGCCAGAGAAACAAATTCATTCCCCATTGTCGATCGACATTCCGACGCATCCGGAATCAGCTGAAAAACGAATAAGAACTCGTGCTTCGAGCAAGTTGGAAAGCCCATTAGAACCGCCACGACAGAGTCCATCCATTGATTCACCTGCTGCTGAACGGTTGAAGAATACCGGAGCTAAAAATGTTTCTACAGTTTCAACTGTGTCTGTCTCCACAAACAATAATGCTTCCGGGGGTGATCGTTTAAGTCCAAAAACATTACCCAAAACAACCAAACGGAAACGTCAAGGATCGGAAAGCTCGACTCAGTCTTGCTTAAGTGATGACATTGCCGTTGTTCCTAGTCGAATCAAAAAACCCCGAAAAGCATCAGCTCCGACAGCCGCTATCACAAGTTCCGAAAGGCAGAGAAAACCTCCGTCTGGTCGGGGAGCAAACCTAAGGAAAGCAGCAACGGCACCGGTAACATCCACTGCATCTACGTCACCCACTACAGCAGTTAGCACGACAATAACAGTGGAAGATTCTTCAGATAGTGACGAGCCGTTGATTGAGATAGCGGGTAAATTTCGTTCCTCTAAACTAACCAAATCAAGTTCTTCATCTTCTACTACCACTTCTTCTACTACAACAACTACTACAATTACAACTCCGTCTACAACATCATCAACCTATTCACCATCCTCCTCCACAACAGGTACGTCAGGTACGGTAACAACGCCAACTTCTGCCGAAGAAGAGAAACCCGTTCGAAATTCAAAATCTACTTCCGGGGCTAAAAACTCTTCGACAAGCTCATTGCCAGCGGTAACGTCTAATAATCCTTCCAACAAGCAGCAGAACACACACCTTCGATCTGCATCTGCTTCTTCACACACCCAACAGCAAACTGCAACCGCGACCCAGGACGAAAAAATTAGCACCAGGAGAAGTGTTCGCATGACTACGTCTACTCTGTCCACTGCGGCCATGAATAACAAGGCCAAAGAGAAAGCCGCTGCTCAGACATCGACAGTTAGTGAAAATCATCGAGACTCGTCTAGTTCTCCAGTTCAGCAAAATCACCATGTGGGTACTGGCGCTGCAGGTGAGCAGCAGCAGCATAATAGTAAAAGCAATAATCACCAAGCTAATAATCACCAGAACTCGGTGGTTGCTGCAGCGGCTGTATCGATAGGCAGTGGAGGATCAATTAAAGGCAGTTGTAGCAATACTAGTGCGGAGACGAAAGTGAGTGCTACTGCTGTGGTAGCGGCTAGTGTTACAGCTGAAAGCAATGTTGCCGGTAGCACACCAGAAGGGCGGCGCAAAACAAGAAGCGCAGGTAAGTTGCTACCTATTGACTACTTTTTAACTGGTTATCGAAAATACAAAAAAAAAATATTTTGGAATTTATCGATTATCGAAAAAGTTATGGTGATTGAAAACAAAAAAATGTGAAGTCACTTTTAGCACACAGATACCCTCCAAGGCGCTCCTTTGAAATTTCTTATAGTTGCTGTAACTCTAAATAGGAATCTTGAAGAAGAGTTTACAGAAACTCGAACTGGCTGAGGTTAAAAACCTGTTCTAAATATACCATGTTGGTTTTCCAATAAAAATATTTCAAGTTGATTTTAGATTAATGTACTATTTTCAAAATTATTTTCTTTTTTACAGGATTAGAAACGACCACCGAAGGTCGAAGAAGACGTGCATCCCGAGACAGCAAGTGACCAATCGCAAATGCCTCAGCCGAGAGTAGCTACAGTGGTAGAGTCGGCTCCGCTGCTGCTGGAGCTGGCCGTCGTCGTAGCGTTCGTCAGCTGTACGATTCAAATCAGCGTATGAGAAGTCGATTTCTTTATTCACACTTTTTCGAGCACACAGATGATGAGGATGAGCAAGACGAGGTTCATGAAAATGACTTCCATGGAGAAGACTTTGATGTGGACGATGTCAGCAGCAGTAGCAACGTTGAAGAACTCATCATAAATCGACTCGAATCGGAAGAAGTGCCCATAGAAGCCGACAACGAAGTGTTGATTATGAAGACTGGTGACATTGTCGATCCACTCTTCAGCGAAGAAGTGGATCCCCTTTCTGTGACTGGTAGCGGTTTATCGGACCCGGTAATAACGACAGCAAAGGGAACTAAAGGCGACGTCAGTGTCAGTCATATGAAAATCAACGGCCAACGCAACCGAACATCGGCAAGTGAGGTATTGCAACAGCAGCAGTTGAGTGGACGATCTACTCGATCAAAACACATTTCCGGATCCACTGGAGGAATAACACGCGGTTCCAAGGACGAAGACGATTCTTCTTCGTATCCAAATGAGATTGTTCTGACCACCAACAGTGATTGTAGTTTGGATGAGTTTGTGTCCTCAGACGATGATAGCAATGTGGAAATATCTGTGGTAACTATTTCTTTGTACTAATTGCAGGGGCGAAACAATTATTTACACTGTGTCTGTATCTGTGTGTGAAAATGTTATGAACCTGCTTTCCTTTATTTAAGGCAAAAACAGCTTTTCCGAATTCTTATTTTATTCTCCAGACATTTACGTTACAACATTAAAATAATGTTTTTGTAAAATGGATCTAGTTTGTAGCAACCAATTGTACAGATGGTGTAGTTCAGTTTAGATAATACAAAGGAATATTTATTTTCTCAATATTTAACTTTTTTTTGTGTTTATCACACTGTGATAAAGTAATGTAAAACTTTGGTTTATTTCCCATGATCAATATTTGTTCAATGAAAATAATTTTGGCCAATAATTACGCAAAATCTAGCTGTATTATAGACAAAGTTAAATGATTTGATTAGGTCCCTTGATCTTGATATAAAATTACGTAAATATTAACATGTGTTTTGGAAGATTGAACTCATACATTATAATTATTCATCATCTGTCTTACTCGGTTTAGCAGGAAGAGTAATTTAGTGTTGTGTGAGATTGTAAAATTGTTTCTAAAATTATTAAAATCATAGCATTTCACATACACAAACATACACATTTCGAAAAGTGTTATGAACAATCTTGAAAAAAAAAATGTAAATACTTCTGTATGATTCAATCCACTATTGACGATAATATTTGATTTTTTGTAATCAACCTCAAAAAGCAACGATCAGCAACATCATTTCATAAAAAAACTGAATCAAAACAAATTCTCTGTTCACTGGAATTCTGTTTATAAATTGTGAACTTACATTGGATTTCTTCTTTTATTCCAAGTCTTAGACGCTATACATCGGCTTGAGCTTGTACCGTATCTAATCGGGTAAAGTCATGTGTCCTGTTCTCCTGTTTTTAATTCGGCTACCCGCATTAACAAGTTTGGTTTGATTATTTCTGAAATCTTCCTTACAATTGCTACTTTTCGTAGTACTATGCTTGGTGTACTGTGTTGATATTATTTTCGAGTTTGCTTTTTAGACCACAGATTATCCAGACAAGATCCTATCTGGACAAGTTATTCTTTGATAAGGTACACCGGGGCAAGTGCAAACGATCAACTTTCCTCTGTTACAAAAAAATTAAAAAATATTTCTTCTTTTAAAAGTTGTTGTTGTTGTCCAAACCAACAATCTGACATAGATAAACTAAACTTTCTTTCAATTATTCACTAAAAACACGGCACTGTTTGATTACACACGAATTCAAGTACGTACTAGACATGAAAAGTGTGTTTTTGTTTTGCTTTTTTTGGATACAAAAAAGGGCATTCAAATCCGATTTTTCGTCGAAAGGTGAGTGTTTGGGACTGGTATTCAGGTGAAAGCAGAAAATTTATGATAAATTTTCAGTAGACCCTAAAAATTGTGAAAATAATATTCACTCCTGTCAACCCACACTGCGGGGCAAGTGCAAACGACACTACCGGGGTAAGTGCAAACGCACCTTTAAGCCATGTAACATCAGACATTAAAAAAAATCATCTCAAATATGGTTCAGCATTATATTAGAGTGGTCAGAAAGGGTATCCAAAGTGTTGTATCTGAAGCGGATATTCAAAATTCCGTAATGCCTTGGCAAATGAAGGTCTTTTGCTTCAAACAACAGTCAGCAAAACTGAAGTTCCAAAAAGTAATTAATATAGCAGAAAAACAGCAAATACATCAAAAAAAGTTGATAAAACATACCGGAACATGTATTAAATTCGTTTTAGTAACGATACACTGACGCATCTTTGAATAAGTTTGGAGAAAGCATTGCGTTTGCACTTGCCCCCATAAACGGGGCAAGTGCAAACTTAGAAATTTTTTCACAAAAGTGCCGTTACTTTTTACCAACATTTTTTAAATTTTCACTTTCTACGGGAATTTGTTGAGAACCATTTTAATGATGCAACGAACGATAATTGATAATTTTTGAAGATTTGCATATTTTTCTAGGACATGTGAAAGTTGAACTATGGTGAAAATCGTTTGCACTTGCCCCGGTGTACCTTATAGAAAAAAATTAATTCGGCCTTTCTTACGTCTTTCCGTATCCTTCTTGCTTATTTCAACAATTTTTCTTATTATCAGACGATTGACGCGCTTGCAATCACGGTATACTACTTCCCTTGTGTGAAAGTGAGAAACCAATAGCTTCACTAACACCTATTGTCATCCTTATGGAAATCTGTGTAGAAGTAAAGATCAAGTTTTTTTTAGCAGGCCCAACGCGGATTGCTTATGAACAATTCGTTTACACGGGTAAGTGAAATAATTTCATCGACAGTGAATTGAATACATACAAATTGCAAAATAATTATTATGGCCCGTTTCCTGAAGAACTAAAAACAGACAAGCCCTTTCCTCTATGTAGTGATTTAAAGAGAAAAAGGGACACATGTTCAGATGAAAAGAAAAGAACTGCGCTACTCTTAGGATCAAAGTTACAGAATAAACCACAATTTTGATTTTTATTACAGTGATCCCTTTCTCTGAAAGATGGTCAATTATTTATGACTAAACAATTTAATTTAGACAATTGTGTGCACATACGAACATTTGCGAAATCGTGCGATATGTGGAAGAAAAAGTATCATAAAACAATCGCACCTACTACCCCCTCCACGTTGCGCTGCTGTTGAAAGCAAAGCATTCTTGTATAATATTCAAAATCTGTACATTTTACTTAAGAATAATAAAAAATTCTTCAAATGCATGAAACAACACAAAGAGTCATAAACTCCCCTCTCATCATTAGAACAAAATCACACAAATCGAAACAAAATACAATATACATTTACTTACACGTGTTCACTTTCAAACTCATCAAGCATGAGAAACACCCACACAGTACACTTTTAAACACCCACACGCATGTTTCATCCCACGTAACACGTGCGCTTCGCAGATCTGCACATCCAGTTTGAAATCCTATTGTTTTAGCGCATATTTGTAGCTAGACGAGATCGATACATACACGAGTATAAGCATTCATTCCTTCTCTAATTAGAATGAAGTAAAAAAAACTAAGCAAAACTTAGGAAATCTACAATGAACACGGAAGTGTTACACAGAAGAAAAAAAAAACAGAACACGTTCTTTGCTGGTTCATTCTCAAATAGTTCCGTATGTTTCAGGCGTTGTGTTTTCTCTTTTCTTTCTGTTTTCATTCAGCTACAGATTTTGAAACTAAGTTTAAATTTTGCAACTGGCTGCTTGAGTTACATAAAATAAACACATCTCCAGAAGTTAAATAAATTAACATAGTTGCAATGGTATTAAGTTAAAATGAAAATAGTGTTTCACATTATACTACCGTTGACAGAAAGAGGAAGACCGAGTCTGAACTTGCGGAACTGACGTAAATTTATTTATCGCTTAAGTGTATATGATTTAAAGGAGAGGCGAACAAGGAGTGTAAAAAGAAAACAAAATGATATACATACATTTACAACACGCGTAAATAAGAAATAAAAGCAGATTAAAAAAATGAAAAAAGTATATACATAATAATATTACAACCTACAATTAAGAACACAAAGGAATGAAAAAAAAAAACAAAAACCAAGTAAGAATGAACATAACAAATAAGTAAATAATTTGTAATATTTGTAGATTTGTTTGTGGACAGGTTAATTATCTAAGCTCTATATATATAAATATTGTTGAATAGATATATCGTAAAATTGTGTTAAAAAGAAAATGAAAAGTTGTTTTATTTTAAAAATACACAAAATCTGGATAATAATACCTATAAATAATAAATAACATTGATAAAAATTAAATATTGAAATGATTTGATGATCCGAACTGACATTTATCTACGGGTGTGTTATATTAACACTTAAAGACCTTAAAAAGTGTGAAACACTTCGAGTCTCAAGATCAAAACTTACCTTTTATGTTGGTGAACGCACACCGCACTACGACCTTTTTTTTGTAGCTGACGCTTAGGGGCCGTTCAAATATTACGTAACGCAATTTTCGAGCATTTTCAACCCCCCCTCCCCCCTATGTAACACATTCGTCTCAAAATTTCCAAGCAAAATCCACAAAGCGTAACAAACTACTATACCCCCTCCCCCCCTAAAAGCGTTACGTAATATTTGAATGGTCCCTTAAAAGGGAGCGCATGTAGAAAATTAGAGAAAAATTAACAGTTTAGAGTAGGTAGCTTAGAGTTGTGAGCAGGCATTTAAAAAGTCCAAAATAAAAAGGACATCTCTCACCAAGTTATAGGACTCTTCAGTTGTTAATTCCTTGGGCTGACAACCAAATCATTCCAAACCATCGTCTGGGTCCAATGTTGTTAGCAAGCGGCTTGAAAGTTGTCCGAGTTATTCATCACCGTTCCAAAGTTGTAGGTAACAGAAGAGAAAAATAAGATATTAATTACCCGATAAGAACTCATTTTTAACCGGATTTGTGCCAACCTAAGAACTTAACTACACAATTAACACACGACGTATTACAAGACACGACACTTAACGGTCTTACAAACGGAACAAAGGATTCAAAATTACCTTTTTTTGTGTTCCGGTTTCAGGCTCGATGTTGCCCATCTACAGGTTGATGTCCGACTAATCAGACGGAAGTTACTGGCAGGATCATAATACGTGTGTCGTAATATTCGTCAAAAGATGCAATTTTCCTTTCGGTGAAGGTGAAAAGCGGCGACATAATTGGTGGGTCATCTTCATTCATTAGCGGTTTCTCGGAGGTACTATTGACCATCGAGTCCGATGCGTTCAAATGTGAAGCTTTTCTCACACATTTGTTGAAGATCACTTTTTCCCAGTTTACGGAGTGATCCATTTCCGTTGCGTGGGCAGCTACGCTGGTTTCATTGACTCTGTTGTTGTTTACAGCATTTCTGTGTTCTTTGAGGCGAACTTTAAATATGCGACGAGTTTGGGCAATGTAAACAGCTGGGCAACTTCCTTAAGGGTGTATAGGACTATTTTTTGTCTGGCCTGAAAGTGGTTTCATCACTTCGGTACTTATTTCGGAGTATTTTGAGGACAAATTCGTTGTCAAACCCGTTCGAAAAACCCGCCTCAAGGATTTTAATACTCTTCGAATTCAGCCATTTCCATGGGAATATTGTACAGGCGGTGCGCTACAGAATGGAAGGCGGCTTAGTTTTGCACACCAAAGTGATTGGAATCTACTGTTATGTATCAATCAGTTGAGATTGGTTTCCTATTCCAAATTTGATGGTGTTGTTCTCTTTGCTTGAGATTTAGATATGAAGGAAAGCGAGTTTTCCCTCAACTTCCTTTTCCACTGTGAAAGTTATCGACCTGTGTTTGGAGTCTGCGTGAAATAACACTCCTTTACCGAGGCAAGGACGCATCGACGTCACCAGACACGTGGGAAAAGTATGCCTCTTTTTTCCAAATCTGCTCCCAAGTTGCTTATAAAAACATACGCCAAAAGGGGGGACTGTTTGCTGCCCATGCTAAGGCCAAATGTTTGTTTAAAAAACTTACCCCGACATTTGAAGAAGTTTTGCTTCATGCATACTTCTGCAACTGCAAGCACCTGCAAGGTAGGTTACTATTTCGTTGGGAAGCACCCGGCGACGTTCAGATAGTGCCCTCGTAAGCTGTTGAGGGTACGGTACGGCACTTGCTCATAAGTATAAGCAAGACGAATCACGTGTTTCTCCCCATAAAATTCTCCAATAAACTGAGCTTAAGCGTTTGCAGATCTTATGGGAGCTATTAAGCAAACACTAGCCACACCATGTCCTCCATAGAAGAGTTTAGATTAGTTATACCGTAATTGTTTTCTCCCCTCGTTCAGTGTTCCACCGTACACGATAAAAACAAACACAAATCGTCGCTAGTGTATTGCTACCTCACTCACTCACACGCTCTCTCGCAACTTACTTACTTACTTAATGATCCCGCGCCGATCCTTCGGTGCATAGGGCCGTGGTAAAAGACCTCCACTGTTGACGATCCGGAGCCAGCGTCTTCATCTGGTCCCAGTCAAGATTCTCGTCGACAGTTCGGATTTCAGCGGCTAGGCTTCGCCGCCACGAGTTTCTGGACCTGCCTCTTCTTCGATGACCTTCTGGATTCCAATCTAGCGCCTCTCTGCAAATCTCGTTTTCATCTTTTCGCAGCGTGTGCCCAATCCATCTCCACTTACGTTCCCGAAATTCGACTTCTAGCGCCCTTTGATGACACCGGCGATGTAGTTCCTCATTCGAGATCCAGTTGCCAGGCCACCAAGCGCGGATGATATTCCGCAGGCAGCGGTTTACAAATACTTGCAATTTTTGCGTCGTCACCGCATATGTGCACCAAGCTAAGCTTCGCACCCGTACAGCAATACGGATTTGACGTTTGAGTTGAAGATTCGGATTTTTGTGAAGGGGGCCGTAATAGTCGCGGCGACTCAACAGTTAAAAAAAAAATTTAAACAAGGGACAAGGAAGGGGTTTACAGGGGGTTTTCTTCTTATTATCAGTTTTCCATTAGGGTCCGGTGGTGGCCTGCTGTATCTGTGGCTTCGGTAGTTACGATTTGATATCGGTTTCCTTCCTTCTTCAGGAATGTGTCGCACCCGTTGGAAAGAAGAACAAGTTGTGTACTGTATATTCACAGTACACAATCCAACTGGCCTACTGTGTTTAGAAATATGTTGATCAAAAGTCGATCACGCTTCCTATGCAGAGTAGTCTGTTGTACGGCAAAGGCGTACAACCACACTTTTATGCTTTCCAATACAAAAATGCCCTAGGCTTACAGTTTCAACACCTATCCAAAACTTTATCCTACGAAGCTCATCTGATGCTTGCCTATCCGCCTATCATTTCATCTCGCCACACGTGTCAATGAACATATTAAATCAGTTTACTGTTTCTTTTTTTTTACAGAAAGATATTGAGATTGTAAAAAGGAACCGTATCCGTATTCAGCGATGACGATAATGTTTTTGAAAATTATTCATCAGTCTGGTCAAGGGCATAAGGTTTCACACGACGGAATTATTGTTTGATTAATCAGGCAGTCATCGGAAGAAAAAATGTTAGCACTTGTTTCAACCACTTCGTTCCATTATATTTGAATGCCCCAACTGCTCTAAACGTACTATGAGATATTGATCGAAAATTTATCTACAATTGTCCAATAAATAATAACTTTGCTAATCAAATTCGTTAAACT
Organism: Uranotaenia lowii; assembly: GCF_029784155.1. NCBI lineage: Eukaryota > Metazoa > Arthropoda > Insecta > Diptera > Culicidae > Uranotaenia > Uranotaenia lowii. The sequence continues at coordinate 188,341,629 of NC_073692.1, read as the reverse complement.
GTTATGCCTGCTAGATACAACACGTGTGTAGCACTTTCTAAATTAATGTCAACAGAAATCTGGTCCAGTTGCCTGAAAAACTCAAAAGTTTTTATCGAATCCGGCAACGCGCAACTGCCCCTGGGCCGACAGAATAGGGTCCGAAGAAAACTTCCCGTTGTGCTTTTCGTTGTTGCTGGTTTTCCCGTTGTCGCCGTAGTTGTCCACCGATCTTGATATTCTGTAATAGTTATAAATTTGTTTTCAATTTTTCAGATAATGTACGGTCAACATCTCAGAAAACATAAAACACACTATAATTGCTGCAATACCTACTACTCACCTTGGTGAAGAATTGCTCTCTTTGAAACCTGTCACCGCAAGTTGGTTATTGTTTGGGATATGATCGTGATGATTGAAAGTAATGGGTGTGTCCAATTCGATCGAAGACGAACCAGACAAATTAGATTGAACGGCCTGGAATGGATCTTCGACATCGCGACTTGCGACCACGTTGGCCGACGCCACGTTCATGATATCATGCAGATTGGCTAGCGTAGCTCGAGGATCACCTCGACTGAGGCTAAGATAGTACTTCAGTTGGGAAATATTTTGATTCAAAAGGAACACGGCGTACAAAAGTGCATTGGTTGGGGGTCCCGAGCGGCAGTAAAGTGGAAATCTGAAAGAAAAGAAGACATGGTTCACTTCACACTCGGTTAGTGCAAAGTCAGACCAAATGATGCTTACTCTCGATCTACTGTTGGTAGAACCTTGATGCAGTCGATCATCTTCGAGCGAGATCCTTCATATTTTATTGGATTCCTTTAACATCAAAACAGATACATGAATTGTCAATGATACAGTAATTGAAATATAAATCAACAACCTTAGCGGGATATTCAAGATCGATGAACACATCATCACAGCATGAGCCACGTATCCGAGGGCAACGCTTAGCGCCAGCGCCGGCGTTGCATCCGTGTAGGATTCGGCATTTGGTAGCGGGACATCGTTTATTGTGTAAGTATCATTATTGTTCTGGAAAATACATTTTTATTTTTCATTTTTAGTAACTATAAATATGTAGCGACAGGGCTTAAATATTTGAAATGCTTTGTTGAATGATCAGGTCTACCTTTACCTATTCAGTAAAAACAAAACTGAAAACGAATTTCCAGAACGTTTATGAGAGGCCATGTTATATGCATACTTATATGAATAATATTTATGGTTTAGATACCTTCTTGATACAATAAATTTCGTTCATTCCTCGAAGCAATCGATGTCTGGCCATCAGCACCTTGGCTCGTAAATTGCGATAGCTTTCTTTCTCGCTTGCGTATGCAAGCTTCTGCTGGTACAGACTTTCCTTTTCCCGACCACAATTTCTATAGTTATCCATAAGGCTGGATTCTCCGTCGATATTTGCGTCGGTTGAGTTCGTCAGTTTTTGCTGCAGCTGCCTAATCCGGGTACGCATTCGTTCTTTTTCTTGCTGCAGTACTCGCACTCGAAACCGAGCCAACTCAATCTGTCGCCGCAGGTCTTGAGCTTTGAGGAGTATTTCGGGTTTTAGCGGTTCGCGTTCTTGATACAACAGCTTACTCAATTGTTTTCCCATCCCGCCTCTGTTCTGCTGACTGAAGGATTGAGTTCGATAAACAAGCTGTTTGTCGGAGAACAGCTCCAGATTGAGGCAATATGCGCTTTTCATACAAATACGATCGGTTATCTCTTTCGCGCTTTCAGATTCATATTTTATTCGCCGTTGACGTTCCTGCACTGCAAGAAGCCTCTGAACATCGTAGCTGGGTCGTATTTCCGATTTCAAAAACTCCATAAATATGTAACGTATTTTAAGGTTCATTTCTGCCTCAGTTGGTGTTGGACTCACAGTAGCGTTCCGAACAGGAAACGTATAACGATATTCTGGAGAACTAGATAAAGGTACCGCGCGGCTGGACACCGATGATGAAGGAGATGTCTCATGCTTTCCTAGTTTTGCATCTATTCCCAGGAGGTTGTTTGAAGAGTACCAGTGTTGATGAGAAGTCTTGTTGCTAATGCTACTATCACAGAGCAAATCAGTGGTTCTGTTGTAGAATAACCCTAATTTTTTGCCACTGTCACCGTCAAGGGCAAACATTGGTGTTTTAGAATCATCAGGCACCAAACTCAGAGACATTCTCTGCTCGTCTCCGTCTAAAATGTTATCAGCAGATGTGAAAAACCCTCCATGCAACTGGAAAACTAAAGTGTTTTCCCTCAGGCGTTTTTCACTTCTTCGAGCCAATGGAACCAACCCAGAGAAATAAACTCCCCACAGGAAGAGCAATTTGTCCTCGGTTTCTCTGGTGCTGTCGGAATCCGTGATAGTCGAACAGCTTTCCTCCTCAAGCGGCTTGTGTTGCCACACTCGAACACACACACATCTTAGAGACGATTTAATCATCGTTGGGCAATTGATTTCCGGCCATAGCACGTTGTTGTGGATATCCAGCTTTTCACTGGTGTAGAAAGGCGCAGACATGGTTGTTGTGTGCAATGTGTAATAGATCGAGCATTTCGGATAGTCGCAGCGAATGTTGTGACCCGAAATTTGTATTAAGCTTCGCAGTCGTAGTTGTTGAGTCGACAATGGACTCCAATCACGGCATCTTGGTCGGTTGAACATTTTCTGTGCGAGGAAAAGTAAGGGAACAATTGTCAGTTTAATTGATGTTTTAAAAATGGTTCGAAGTTAGATTGGAAAGGTTGAAAAAAAGGAATGAACCGAAAAAATCATCAAGTGGTGAGCTATTCAGGAAAATATGTTCATGGTTATTCTTAAGAACTCGTTCTGTTTTCCAAAGAAAATCTCCATAAATATTTTTTCCAGATCATATCCAGAGCAAGTTAAAATACCTTATAAAAGAAAATTTAAAAAAGCAGAATAAAACTTTTAAAATAGTTGCCAGTGGGCGTGGGATTACATTTCCATCTCCAACTATTTATTTGTGATTGTGGCTTAGTTCAAAAAGGTGTACAAGTTCGGCCAACACTGGCTTTAGCTGTCTCGTAGAGACAACTTTAAGGAAAAAAGCTAACCTTTTGTTAAATGACATTTGAATATGGTAAGATCGTGCTTTTAGAGTTTTATTTTCATGATTTAAGATACGCTTGTTAGTGGAAACACATTTACAAATTAAAATGTTCATAGCATCATTTGAACTTTTTAAACTGGGTATGACAAATTCTGGATCAACAATTAAGGTGGATTTCAGTAGTCAATCAAGCTAAGCTAAGCCATAAAGAAACTGAAAATGTTTGAACTGAAACATCAAATGTTATTTTAGATTTCATTCCTAAACAGCTGTTATATTTTCGATTAATCATCTTAATTTTTTTCTGATTTTAGTCCTGCGAGGAACAGGCTGACCACCTTTGATCCAGTATAGAGAAAGAAATTATTACAACATATGGAACAGACGAGCCAGAGGTTTATCAGTGCTATTTCCAGATTGTATTTACATTAACCATGACTAACATTTATCGAGCGATTTTTGTTGTATCTGTATGCAAGTGGAGAAAACAATGGTAAGGTCATCCTAATTAGATTACTCGCTCTCGATTTGAAAGCTATGAATAGATCAGTTTCAAATTGTTACTTTGATAACGTTGATCAATATTAAAGCTAGCCAGGAAGAGTTTTAAGCAAGAACAATCAATTCCTTACCTCATTTTTTGGTATCTGCTCCTATCGTCAAGGAATCTTTTGTCGCAGCTGTTCTTTTTGCGTATGGGCGACTCGATATTGCAAATTTTGGGCGATCAAACTAGAAACACGAAAATCGCTTTTACAATTTGATGCTCAGCTAGCCCATCCAATTCATGATGCGATCGCACAGAAAAAATACACCAATTTTCCAGCAAATAGTATAAAATCCAAAAAAATTGAAAGAGAAAATTTTACTGTTTTTTGTTTGATTTCAAGTCTGTCAAAACCAACCCCCTGGCAACTTGACAGTTCTGGCGAGTTTCGTGTGCCTGATTCAAAATCGCAGATGTCGCATGTGTACCGCTTGTTTACGTACTTTTCGAGCCATGCGTATGGAAAGGGCCCATCATCAAATGTGGTGCGAATCAGGCAAATTCATAACTTTCGAATGAATGAAGAAAAGATTCAACCGAAATTATTATACACATTCAATAATCTACCTATTCATTTATTGTATAGTAACAGTTTTTCCATAAAACAAGAAATGTTCTGCTATAATGTGAAAGTTTTGCTATTCTAAAATTTTCATATGTATCACAGTTTATGAAAATCACTTGATGATTGTTGTGGTAATGTTTTGTTTTACATTTATTGTGTACGATTGTCCACAATAGTTTCGGTGGAAGGGATACTTGTTCCGAAAAACTGCCGATTATCAGTGGATTATTTTGATCAGTCCAGAAGTTTTAGACCTAATAAATGACACAAAGATTTACGTCTGTGAGTCGTTTGCATCGACTTAACTTTTGAAAACAGATCGTTTTTACATAACTGAGCTAAACATTTTCAAATTCGAATCATTTTTTCATTTGTTGAATCAATTGAAAGAGAATATATTTCAATATGCGTCCTTTCGACATATTAAGTCGCTTGATTTTCGATTTGACAGAACCAGAGAACCAGAAAAAACTGGCACACGCGATTTGTATGGGAAACGTCAAGTTGCCAGGGGGTTGGTCAAAACATTTCGAAGAACGATCGGGACGAACATTTGAAAAGGATGTATAAACCACCACATCCAAGAACCACACTGTTAAAAATAAGTAGGTTAATTAATATTAATTCAGTTGGTTCAAACCAAAGCGAGTACAGCTACTTACTTACTTACTTACTTAATGATCCCGCGCCGATCCTCCGGTGCATAGGGCCGTGGTAAAAGACCTCCACTGCTGACGATCCGGAGCCAGCGACTTCACCTGGTCCCAGTCAAGATTATCGTCGACAGTTCGGATTTCAGCGGCTAGGCTTCGCCGCCACGAGTTTCTGGGTCTGCCTCTTCTTCGATGACCTTCTGGATTCCAGTCAAGCGCCTCTCTGCAAATCTCGTTTTCATCTTTTCGCAGCGTGTGCCCAATCCATCTCCACTTACGTTCCCGAATCTCGATTTCTAGCGCCCTTTGATGACATCGGCGATGTAATTCCTCATTCGAGATCCAGTTGCCAGGCCACCAAGCGCGGATGATGTTCCGCAGGCAGCGGTTTACAAATACTTGCAGTTTTCGCGTCGTTACCGCATATGTGCACCAAGTTTCGCACCCGTACAGCAATACGGATTTGACGTTTGAGTTGAAGATTCGGATTTTTGTTCGTAGAGAGAGCCCGTAGAGTACAGCTACGGGTGTAAGCAATTTGAGAAAAAGTAGGCAAGGGGTACCAAAAGTTTCTCAGTGGTGGAGAGTGGAGACGGGGCGCTTTTTGAAAGCCAGTTCGCCAGTTCGCCTACCATATGCCTACCATTACGATTACATGTCACAATATGGTCGATTCCGTGTTTTGGAATCCTAACACAGCTGTATAGTCGCCATGATTCAAACCGTTCAAACCCGATCAAACCGACATTGCTAAAGTAAGTATGGCTCCAAACACTGCACAAAATCCACACAGCCTTATAGTTTTTTGAAATGTGAATCCCATTTGAAAATAACGTGTGTCCACACATATGGAATACAAAATTTAAAATTATGACTTTTATAATCGGCACATAAAAATTATAAAACACATGTATACATCTAGGCGTTTACTTGCTTGCCTACTCAAAGGCGTTTCAATTTGTTCGAATTATTTTTTCGGAGGGAAACATTGTGAGGTGTATTGGATGATACGTACATGTCTCGCGTTCGTATTCCACTGGAACAAAAATAAGAATTCCGCATCGGAAAATCAGCAGCAGACCCGTATGCGAATTTACAAAGTGACGTTAATTCCCGGCAGGACAGTTTGTCCACCAGATTCGACTGGTATATCCACATCGACGAGGAAATGCTTAAATATTTAATAAGAAATAGTTTCTCCTCAGGAAACGTGTATGATTTTCCATTTTTGGGTTATCGAAAACTCATGACTGATTTTTTTTGTTTGTCGTGTAAAGCGTGTCGTGTTTGTTTATCATGCCGGTTTTTATTCCACAAAAAGTGAAATGAATCTGAATTTTATGTTAACAGAAATATCCCTGCAGCTTTTGGGGAACAAATTTTACGATGTAAACGGCCAAGAGACAGATAACCTGAAGGATTTGTTTTCGGCACAAACCGGTGGCACGCCAGTTCAACCACAGCAGCGAAGTATACACAACGGGCAGCAGAAGCGTCAAAAGGAATCGGATTTTTTATCCCAAATAGGATTGCCAAATGGATTCGATAGTCTGCTCGAAGACAGCGAACAATATGTTGAAAGCCAGTTTCGTGAATTTATAGAAACCCTGAGGGACCGAGTCGAGTGCATGGCTTCCTCTGGTGAAGGCGGTCAGCCCAGCGCATCGGTGGGCAGAAGTAAATGGCAATTTCAGACCGAGCTCAGCGAAATGCGTATACGATCTCAGCGAGAGTTGGTCAGGATGGTTAGCCATTCGAAGCAGATGATGAACCTGTTCCTAGAAACACTGCAACCGGACGCTGATCGAAGTGAGTATTGAAATTAAAATTAAATTTTATTTCTGATTTTCCAAAGTTCAACAAGGCTGCATTTTAATTTCATTGAAAATTTTGGTTTAGCAAGCTTTCATAAATTTTGCCTCTTAAATTGTATGCAACGAGTATACCAGCTTGCAAGCTTGCACAACAATACTTTTTTATTGGTGTACGTTGTGTGCATTCTTTATATACTTATAATGTTCAATGAGGCGCGCAACCACTTGTTCCCAGATAACATGCCAACGTGTTGTTGGAAGCATTTCTACATAAATATTTCATGGCATAAATTTTATCTAAATAATTGCTTTCTGGAGGAGCAAAGAGATCCTGCAACGGCAATTCTAACAGCCCGACATCAGCTACGAAAAAATCATGTTGCAAAGTTGAGTTACAAAATGATTCTGCACTGCAAAGGTCTTTTGAACAAGGTTACCTCAATCCATAGTACATGGAAAATATATTTTTAAAGTACTATGCCCTCAACTCACCTCAGCTGCCGAATCGCACATTCAGCCATAAGTATATTGAAAAAAAATTTGAAAGCTGGCTGAAGTGTTTGCGGTGGGGACGCATTTTATTGTTTTCGAGATTAGCAATATAAACCGTAGAATGGTTAATCAGGACTGTTGCGACAGTTTACTCCGCTAGTGTCAATCCGTCAGTACGGAGAAAACAAACAACAGGGCATATAGCCATAGATTCTAGGACTAGATGAGTTAGCAAAATCGAAACGTGTTCAAAGGCGCGCGATTGAATACACATTACGAACAGGTGTTAAAGTTCCGTTTAGCTATTAAATTACGAAGTTACCGAGTAAATTGAGGACACTGAGAGATATTGTTAGTTGGCACAGGCAATCGGACTGTTTTTTTTTTTTTGTAATTTCTTTATTTGAAACGGCTCATACCTTTAGGCTTTAAGGAGCCAAACTCGTTTTGTTTGATTACAATTGTGTGCTTATATCTAGTTCACTTTTTGAAGAAAAGGTAGAAGATAGATAGGGAAATGTGAAAATAAAAAGAATTATAGACGAAGATCAATAGCTTTCAGGAAAAGATATATTTCGAACATGTAGTCCAAGTCTATCACAGCCAGCACATCTCTCACTGGAACATAGGGTGGTTTTCCTCGGGCCCTAAGGGAGTCTATAAAATTCGTTCTGGCGACAAGATGGACCTCGCACGACCAAACAATATGCTCGATGTCATGGTAACCTTGGCCACAACCACATAGATTGCTGCCAGCAATATCAAAACGATAGAGTACCGCGTCTAAGGAACAATGATTGGACATGAGACGGGAAAATATACGAATAAAATCCCGACTCAAGTTCAATCTATTAAACCATGGTTTAAGGCTTACCTTTGGGATAATCGAGTGGAACCACCGACCCTGCTCATCCTCGTCCCATTTGCGCTGCCAGTTGACAAGAGAGTTTCTTCGAGCCAAATAGTAAAATTAACTGAAGACGATTTCACGTTGATACGTGTCGCCTTCCATCGCTCCCACCTTTGCCAGAGAGTCTGCCTTCTCATTGCCCACTATCGAGCAATGAGAGGGAACCCAAACAAAGGTGATGGTAAAGCGACGTTTTGATAAAGCACTCAAATTATTTCGTATCTTCTCGAGGAAGTATGTAACCGGTACACCAGCTACTAGTAAAACCAACAACAGAAATTCCTTTATAACCTTTAAATAAATTAATTAAGAGCCATTTAGAAACTAAATAAAATGAAACAATAACAATCAAATTAATTATTCATAAAGTACCTCCACTTAGAACTTAAAATTAATATAAAGATTTCGAAAAATAAAATCAACGAAGAAAGTTGAGCGAATGAATCCTCCTGCCAGGTACCACCCTAATTAATCATTAACCGAATCATCATTAACATCAAAAACGCGCCTGTAGATGTATTCGATCACCCGACACATTTTTGGAGTAGAAAGTATGGTTTAGAGAGTCATCTTCCAGATGATCACCGACTGCAAGCTTGTTGTGCACCAGGTGAATGACCTCTTTCGGGATGCCTTTGTGCACCTAGGTTTGGAAGAGAAAAGGTTTGGTCTTTGGTCTCGGGTTTGGAAGGGGAAGACAAGGCTGCATTGTAAAATCGCGGAAAAGAGAGTTGTTTGTTTAACTTCTCGATTAGGTCTTCGTATCGGGTAGTTCCGGTACGAAGTTGAACTAGATCAAGAAGGCTGATTTCAGATGCGACTTCCTGAACCACTTAATCGTGAAGTTCAGTTGGGTAAAGACCGTTTAATTCGCGTGGTAATTTTTTTCACCTGTGATCCGTGAACCAGTGTTCCGGTTATTAATTAGCCCTTTTTGTGTTTTCCGCTTAGCTCGCAGTTAAGTTAAAGGCATCGTAGGAAAGTGTAGTGTCAAAAAAAGCACAGGAAAACAGTGCTTACTCAGTCAGGTAAGGCGTGAGAACGCTGGTGCAATGCCGAACGTTACGTAAAACGCAACTTGTTTTTGCAACAGATTTGAGAAGCCCACTACAGCTTTCTCAAGCAGCCGTTTCATCAACCGTCGATCCCGCCGTGACGATCCGGGAATCTGCCGAGACCACCTAGAAAGCCACCAGGAACCGCCGGGACGAAATATCATCTCTGGAGCGTACACGCGGCAGTGCCAAGGGTATTAGGTCAGCGGAATTCTTCTATTTTTGAAAACGAAAATTCCTAACCGAAATTCGTTCATTAGCATTTGCACCACCCCCACAATATTCTTCGATTCGACGAAATCTTCGACCAGCTGTGGCAGCCGGGAGATCTCGGCAAAAAGTTTCGCTGAACGCATGGGATCACATTGGATCCAACCACGCGTTCAGCCATAATCACCTGCATAGCTGTTCATCATCTTTGCCGATAGCCCGTCACCAGCGCATCTGCCGGGAGAGCACATCGACGGTTCACCGCGAGGAGCAGCAGAACCGGGGAAACATCAAAAACCCCCGTTAGTATAAGGAAATAACGTGAGTACTCACCTATGGCCAACTTTGTTTATTAGCGATGTACATGTACATTTTTTATGAACGGCATGCAACTATAGCCGCTTATGTTGCAATTTGAAAATTTCATCCTACGACGATAATTTTATATGCGATCGACGTAATTTGGACTGGCGAGCCGGAAAAGTAGCCCATTTCCACCCCCGCAAAGAAAATTCAAATCGTTTGTATGGGGAAAATTTTAACGATCGAGCGCACCGTAAAGGATCGAAAAACCAAGCGTCTCCACCAGCACTAACAGCAGAAATTCGAAACAGACACACAACATTGTAAAACGAACACACGACAGTAGAGTCCGAAATAAAAAGGATCCAATGAATGTACCTAACTAAACCGTCTCAGGTATTTTGGACCGGAAACACTAGAGGGATGATGACATAATTGGGGCATTGGGAAGGGGATCACAGGTATTCGTTGTTGCGTTTGCTTTATTTACAGCGGTGATTGGCTGCGAATCCAATCACGGTCTTTTCTCATTCCTGATCAAGTTAAGAGGGTGGGAATTCGTCCGTTAGTTTTCAGATTTCTCTCGTTCAACTTTTTAGCGAACAACGAATAATCCCCCTTTCCGTGATTTTGCGGGCTGTTCTCGTTTTCGGGGCGGATTCGAATTCGAAGCCGAAGTACGGATCCCTTTTCAGAGACCCTTCTGCTTCTTTCCCAAAATAGGGAACCAAAAAAGGAACTTACGTCCGAGTCTCATTCAGCTGGGCAAACCAAGACTAGGTGGGTGGTCTTCCGTAAGGAAGTGGCGCTTAAGCCACCCGCTAACGAAACGGAAGTGTGTCGGGGCTCGCGTTATATTTGGCGCCCAACAATACAAGGCTTTTTTTTAAGAATCGTTTGACGTCAATTTCGACGCTTTTTAATACAAGATTTTTTTCGATCGATGCATCTACTTTGTTTGATTGATATTTCATTTTCGGCAAATTGAAGGGAATAAAAGAATAAACCATTTAAGTTTCGTTCAAACATTTATTGAACATAGAAATCGTTCAGAAAACAGTGAAATTGCTTCATTGCACATTCCAACCTTATCGTGGTACATTTTTGTTTCTTATTTAGTTTTTACATTTACATAATCTTAATTTCTAAACATATTTTTCTCATTAGTTAATACATTTTTTTTTCTCGTTACTTTATTAAATTCTTTGGCTCTTTTGTACATAAATAAGTTTTTTTTCTTCTTTTACTTTTTCTGCAATAATATTTGGTTCGCTCACATTAGTGGCAGTATTTTTTTTTTTCTCTTCATCATATATTTGCATTATTTTTTTTTTCCTCGTATCATAATTTCGGTTATTGGTTTTACATTTATATATATTTTTTTTGCAATTCATACCGTTACATCTAGGAATTCCTTAGACATTTTTTGTAAATTTGTTACCCAAGCAAGCTTTCATACTTTGAGCTATTTTTTTCCATCCAGAGGGAAATTTATTAGTAAAAATCTTAGTTGTCTTACGCAAGAATGATGCGTTTCTTCCCTAGACCGGAAGATTTGAACGAGGAGGAGATTAATTATGAGCTAATGATTAGGAATCAGCCAGATACGGTCATGAGATCGGATTTGTGTGGTAAACAAAGATGTTTAAGGAAACTTTTTCATAAAGACCGAAAAGAGAAAGTGGACCACGCTTCTGGGATTAACATCTTAGAGGAAGCCCCGCATATAGAAGGCAGAATAGAAAACCTTAAGAGGTCTTTGGACAAAAAAGTTGAGGCAAAATTCGAATCTCGGGTGTTCCATTACTGGATGAGAGTACATCGGTCGCTAACCGCGAACGAAGAACAGGAGATCATTAGAGCTAAATTACTCGGGAAAATCGATAAAATGATAGACCAGTACAAATTAGGATCCAACCCATCAGGAAAGGATCAGGAACAGTCCCAAGAAGAGAGTGAAGGGGCAGGGGCATTAGAACAACATCCGAAAGAAGTCGAAAAGAAAGCTTGGGGACCGGTAGATCAACATCAATTCGACCGTTCATGGGAGAAGAAGCAATTTCCCGAACTAGAACCTATAGAATCTAGTCTTACAAGAACAGGTACGAAAAAGAAGTCATCAGGTAAAACCGAATCAGGAACCATCACGCGGTCAGAGTTAAACGACATACTTCGGGAAAATAATAAAACATTAGAAGAATCCTTCGAACGTGAAAGACAATTATTGTTGAAAACTATTCACGAAAAGGATGCACGCATAACCCAACTATTGAACTCAAGGGATTTTAAAACCCAGCAGAATCCTCGCAGTTTTAACCAACTTCAACCCGAATCAGATTCGGATTCTGATAGGGAGATTATTCGTTCGAATAGGATAGGTCGGAATCCAAGAAGCAGAGAAGAGTCTTCGGACAGCGCTCATGCTAGAAATAACTTTCCTAACTTCCAACCTGTACTCTCACAAGCCAGGCGAAGCTTTGATTCGTCAGGGTCAGTACTTCTTCGTGAAGACTTGAATAACTTCAACAGGTACCGACGAGAACACGTAGGCAGAGTCGAAAAATGGAAAATCCGTTTCAACGGGGACCCTAAAGCGTTAACAGTCGAAAACTTTCTGTACAAGACGAATAAATTATCAGAACGAGAAGGTGTGTCGAAACATACGCTTCTGAGAGACATCCACATGCTTTTGGAGGGCACCGCGGCGGATTGGTTTTTTACCTACGTCGACGATTTAAACACATGGGAAAACTTTGAGACTAAAATAACACAGCGCTTTGGAAACCCCAACAGGGACCAAGGTATTAGGTATAAAATCCAAGAACGGAAGCAGCTACGAGGAGAGACGTTTGTTGCATTCCTGTCTGAAATCGAGAAAATGAACCGCATGCTTACCCAGCCACTATCGCGACGAAGAAAGTTCGAAGTGGTATGGGACAACATGCGACACCACTATCACTCGAGATTGGCGACCACCGAAATCCAAGATCTAGAACATCTTACAATTCTGAACCACAGGATAGACGCGACTGATTATAGCCTGCAGCATCACCAGACGGAATCCTCAAATCGTAGACCATTAAACGCCATCGAGTTGGACGACGAGGAATATTGGTCCGACGGGGCAACACCGTTATATGCAATTCAAGGACCTACGACACCGCATTTCAGAACACAACAGCCGCACGTAGGAACTCGTCCAAACTACCAAATGCCCGAAGGTCAACAAAGGCTTCGACAGCAAAACTACCCATCTGGGAATCAGACGCCCTGGCAAAATCGGAAACCACCCGGAAGATATCAGCAAACGAACACCACACTTCATCAAGGGACGTCAACCACCTTAAACAGTCAGAACACGGCTGACCAGTCACCAGGAAGCCAACCTATAAGACCGACAGAGGAGAGGCCAACTTATGGAGAAGGTTGCTGGAACTGCAAAGACGTAACCCACAATTGGAGGCAATGTCCGAAACCACGAATAGTGTTTTGCTTCGGTTGCGGAAGTCTGGGGAGGACAGTAAGAACTTGTGACAGATGCTCAAAAATTCCACAGGGTCAAACTGTTCATAACAGACAGGGAAACGAATAGAGGGGTGTGAGCGGGGGAATTCTAGCACTCTGCAAAAAATTAACATTCCCATTAAATTAAACGACACAATATTCGATCCTTTTACACAAGTTTATCACATAAAATTACACTTCAAAAAATGCCCACACATCAAAGTCAAGGTATTCGACACAGAAATCGAAGCCCTTCTAGATTCAGGCGCAGGGATAAGCATCCTGAACTCAATCGACCTAATCGAAAAATACGACCTCAAAATACAGCCAGCAAATTATCAGGTGTCCACTGCAGATGGAACTAGGTACAAATGCTTAGGCTACCTGAATATACCTTTTTCATTCAAAGGACTCACAAAAGTCGTCCCCACGATTATCGTCCCAGAAATATCCAGGACACTTATTCTGGGAGCAGACTTTTGGGACTCTTTCCAAATAAAACCTATGATAGACCTAGGGCACGGCCCTGAAGAGTTGGAAACCTCAGATGATGAAACGGGACCATTTTGTTTCTCAATCGAGCCAACAGAAAACCTCATCAAAATTGAAGAACCAGAAGAAGATGATACGTTAGATATCCCCATTTACGAAGGACCAACAGAATCTACGCCGGATCCAGAAGGAATCGAGACGGAGCACACCCTCTCAGATCAGCACAGAAAACTCCTCACCGACGTCATCAAGAGCTTCGAGCTTACATCTACAGGGAAACTGGGGAAAACTAATTTAATTGAACACGAAATAGTTCTAAAAGAAGGAGCCGTCCTCAGAAACCCGCCAATGTACAAGTGTTCGCCGTACATGCAGGATGCAATCAAGGCAGAGGTGGAACGTTTCAAAAAGCTCGACGCAATAGAAGAGTGCTTTAGCGAGTGGACCAATCCGCTGGTCCCGGTGCTGAAGAAGAACGGCAAGGTAAGAGTTTGCCTAGACTCTAGGAAACTGAATAAGCTTACGGTCAAAGACTCCTTCCCGATGCGCAACATGAACGACATTTTCTGTCGATTAGGTAAGGCCAAATACTTCTCGGTAATTGATTTGAAGGACGCATACTTCCAGATTCCTCTAAAGGAAAGCAGCAGGAACTTTACAGCTTTCCGCACACCAGAAGGAGTTTGGAGGTTCAAAGTGCTTCCATTTGGCATACAGAACGCGTCATTCAGTATGCAGAGACTAATGGCCAGAGCGTTAGGTTTCGACCTCGAGCCTAACGTCTTTGTGTATCTAGATGACATCGTCATCGCTTCAGATACCTTCGAAGAGCACTTGAAACTTCTCGAAGAAGTCGCAAAGAGACTCAGAATTGCAAGATTGACCATCTCTCTTGAGAAATCCAGGTTCTGCCGAAAACAGGTGGTTTACTTAGGATATCTTCTCAACGAGTTCGGAGTGGCAATAGACACTAGCAGAATTCAACCGATATTAGATTACGCACAGCCCAAAAACCAGGAGGACATAAGGCGACTATTGGGTCTTGCGGGGTTCTACCAAAAATTCATTAAGAATTATAGTAGAATCACTGCCCCGATTACAGACTTACTTTCCAAAGAACATAAAAAAATGAAGTGGACGGAACAAGCGGAAGAAGCCTTCAGGGAACTGAAATCAGTGTTGACGTCAGCGCCTATATTAGGGAATCCGGACTTTACCAAAATGTTCTCAATCGAATCGGACGCGTCAGACAGAGCGGTAGGAGCCGCTTTAGTACAGGAGCAAGACGGGGTGACCAGGGTAATTTCCTATTTCAGCAAAAAACTCAGCCGCACCCAGAGACGTTACTCAGCTGTTGAAAAAGAGTGCCTCGGCGTGTTGTTGGCAATTCAACATTTCCGGCATTACGTTGAAGGGGTGAAATTTCGAGTAGTAACGGACGCAAGAAGTCTGCTATGGCTTTTCAACATGGGAACCGAAACGGGGAACGCCAAGTTACTTCGGTGGGCTCTCAGAATTCAGGCATATGATTTTGATTTAGAATATCGGAAAGGGAAATCAAACATCACAGCAGACTGTCTATCAAGATCCATCCCTTTGGACTGCATCTCGTTAGCAACAGTTGATCTCAAACAGGACGAACTTCTTGAACAGATTAACCTAAATCCTAGCAAATTTCCCGATTACCGGATCATAGACGGTCAACTTCACCAGTATGTTCCTACGAAGACGAAATTCCAGGATCCAAGATTCGAGTGGAAAATTGTACCGAAAACCACAGACATCAACGGGATTATTAAAAGTATTCACGACAAGGCTCATTTCGGTGTCGAAAAAACACTAGCAGCCGTAAAGGAGAAATTTCATTGGCCCAAAATGAACCAAGCCATAAAAGCTTTTTGTCAGGAATGTTTAACATGCCAACTAAGCAAGTCGCGTAACTCTAACACCACTCCTCCGATGGGGACACAGAAGCCTGCGGAACACCCGTGGCAATTCGTGACACTGGACTACATTGGTCCATTGCCACCTTCCGGAAAAAATCGAAACACATGCCTACTTGTGGCCACGGATGTGTTTTCCAAATTCATCATGATACAACCTTTCAGGGAAGCTAAGGCTCATTCGTTGGCGGAATTCGTGGAAAATAACATTTTCAACCTCTTCGGAGTACCCGAAATCGTCCTGACCGACAATGGGTCACAATTCGTGTCCAAAGTGTTTAAAACACTGTTGGATAACTACCACGTCTCGCATTGGCTCACGCCGGCTTATCACCCTCAGGTGAATAACACCGAAAGGGTCAATCGAGTAATCGTAACCGCAATCCGAGCTACACTAAAGAAGGCACATTCCAGTTGGGCTGAAAATTTGCAACTCATAGCGAGTGCAATTCGAGATGCTGTGCATGTTTCGACGAAATATAGCCCTTACTTCATAGTATTTGGTAGAAACAGGATCTCCGACGGCCATGAATATGCTACCATGAGAGAACTCCAGTTATCGACCGAAACCACAGCGGAGAAGCAAACAGAACGGATGGACGAGCTCTTCAAGGAAGTGAAGCAAAATCTAGCGAACGCCTACGAAAAACATGCCAAAACATACAATCTTCGATCAAGCGCAAATTACCCGACGTACACGGTAGGAGAAACGGTGCTGAAGCAAACTTTCGACCTCTCAGATAAGGGAAAAGGTTTCTGCAAGAAATTGGCACCAAAATACGAGCAAGCCATCGTTAAGAAAATTCTCGGTTCAAACACCTACGAGCTCGAGAATCCTTCAGGAAAACGAATAGGAGTTTTCCACAGTACGGTGTTAAAACGTTTTCACCAGCCTAAAAGCGCGAACAACAATTCCTAACTTTTAATTTCGTAGATTATTTTCAAGCTATGCCACTTCTCAAGAAGAAACCAAAATGCAAAGAAACACCCAAAGGGGAAATAAAAAAAACTTTCGACGGACTCGCGAGAAACGACCTAGTTTATTTCTACGCTGAGGGAACCGAAAAACTAAGTTTAGACAGTAGACATAGATTATCATTTAACAGCTATGCAACGTAAAAGGGACTAATCATCGAAACAAAATACCATCTGGGAACATCTTCTTACTTCGATGGACTCGCGAGGAAGGGCCCTATGCTCTCCGAGCTGAGGGTACCGAAACCAATCGACACCGTCCTAACAGAGACCACCCCAAGCGCAGAGTGAGTCTAAGCCGATCCAATTTTACAAAAAAAAACCGAACGGAATCGATACGCGCAATTGTATATAGTTTAGTTGTTAGTACCCTAGTTCCCTAAGACCTAGATAAGGTAGTACTTAAGCTAGATTAGTAAGAAAACATGAAATATGAACTCACGGTTAACTTTTTAGGACAATTTTAGCTTCCGGTAAACGGGCAAGAGGGAGCGCTCTTTTGTCGGAATCCATGTGCGGCGTTGTCAGGCAACCACAATCCTCTGGCAGAACAATCTGACCGTCCCTGATCGGCATCAGCACCACTTTCGAAGAACTTCTACTTTCAACCCGGATGGGCACTCTTGATTCGGAAATCTGCTCACCCACCTAAAAACATAAAAACGTTTATTGGTTTGTTGTAGTAGTCACTTACCTGTTTCGATACAATCAACGCGAGATATGTAGAAATTCGCCGGAATCAGTCAACTCCACTGGACTCCACCGAAGACAAAGCCAGGAATAGCCAGGAATTGCCAGAGACCTACTTCTATCCGCCACCAGCTCCGAACGGAAAAGGAACAGTCCCACCTAGAGAAAAACAAAGGGAGGAAAACAAACATTCACATCGGATAATGGAACGACAATCTGTATGTTCACAGTCCTTGATCCGATACCGCAGAAACCGTTTATCACTCGGAACGTCATAGAGAGCGAAGCCACTTAGCCAAAACTTCCCGGCACCGGATAATTCGGATCAAATCGGCAAGATCCACCACGCACGGTTCACTGTCGAGGATTTACTCGAGTTTGTTTTGATTCTCGTTTGACGTTATGTACGTTGTTGGCATGAATGGGTGATAGTATGAGTGAGAGAGATGGTTGAAACTGTATAAATGTTTTGATGAACGGTTTAGATGTAGATGTAGATGCACAGTCGAAAATCGAACTGGTTTTAAAATTTTGACTTCTTGTAAGCGTTTGAAACAGTGGATATTGTTGAAGCGAACTAGAAGCAAAATTAGTTATTTTAAGTAAGAATGTCGGACTAGCCGCAATCTCGCCAAGTGTAGGGGAAGGTTAGGTCGAACAAACTTACAGATAATTTAGGTTTTTTTTTTTTTTGGGATCGGTAGAGGATTTGGTATTCGTAATCGGTAATTCCAGGTGTAGAATCCAAATCGCTCTAGGCGATTCGGATCCCATTTGTGATAACACAGTGGGTGATTTTTTTTTAGCTTTAGATAGTAGGTTTTTTTTTTTGAATGAATGGGGCCTTCAACAGTTACGTAACGTCAAACAGGGTCAAAACAATCTCCCGAAAAACTTCTTTGGTTTACCAACATTTTTTTTTTGTTTTTTTTTCTGATTGCTGAATTCAACTATTTTATTTTTTTTTCTCCTTAATTGTTTTTTTTTCTCCGTATTTTTTTTTTCATTCTCATAGCGTAGTTTAAATAGGGTTTAAGGAATACAATATCAATTTAAGAGTTTAAATTTTGTCCTTTTGAAGTATTTTTTTTTTGCATTTTCGCTGGAGACCGGAGACTAACGTCATTGATGGTCAGTGGCAGGCCCGCAAGGAGCTCCTGCAAACAGCGATGAGTTATTGAATTAACGTTGATTCCCTATGACCCCGAAAATCAGCAAAATAGTTTGAACGGACGAAATATGAACCTACGAAAAATTTGATTGACTTTGAACTTCAAGTACAAGCCAATCAAATTTTTCGTAAATTTAGTACGGGATGATGTAACCGGTACACCAGCTACTAGTAAAACCAACAACAGAAATTCCTTTATAACCTTTAAATAAATTAATTAAGAGCCATTTAGAAACTAAATAAAATGAAACAATAACAATCAAATTAATTATTCATAAAGTACCTCCACTTAGAACTTAAAATTAATATAAAGATTTCGAAAAATAAAATCAACGAAGAAAGTTGAGCGAATGAATCCTCCTGCCAGGTACCACCCTAATTAATCATTAACCGAATCATCATTAACATCAAAAACGCGCCTGTAGATGTATTCGATCACCCGACACATTTTTGGAGTAGAAAGTATGGTTTAGAGAGTCATCTTCCAGATGATCACCGACTGCAAGCTTGTTGTGCACCAGGTGAATGACCTCTTTCGGGATGCCTTTGTGCACCTAGGTTTGGAAGAGAAAAGGTTTGGTCTTTGGTCTCGGGTTTGGAAGGGGAAGACAAGGCTGCATTGTAAAATCGCGGAAAAGAGAGTTGTTTGTTTAACTTCTCGATTAGGTCTTCGTATCGGGTAGTTCCGGTACGAAGTTGAACTAGATCAAGAAGGCTGATTTCAGATGCGACTTCCTGAACCACTTAATCGTGAAGTTCAGTTGGGTAAAGACCGTTTAATTCGCGTGGTAATTTTTTTCACCTGTGATCCGTGAACCAGTGTTCCGGTTATTAATTAGCCCTTTTTGTGTTTTCCGCTTAGCTCGCAGTTAAGTTAAAGGCATCGTAGGAAAGTGTAGTGTCAAAAAAAGCACAGGAAAACAGTGCTTACTCAGTCAGGTAAGGCGTGAGAACGCTGGTGCAATGCCGAACGTTACGTAAAACGCAACTTGTTTTTGCAACAGATTTGAGAAGCCCACTACAGCTTTCTCAAGCAGCCGTTTCATCAACCGTCGATCCCGCCGTGACGATCCGGGAATCTGCCGAGACCACCTAGAAAGCCACCAGGAACCGCCGGGACGAAATATCATCTCTGGAGCGTACACGCGGCAGTGCCAAGGGTATTAGGTCAGCGGAATTCTTCTATTTTTGAAAACGAAAATTCCTAACCGAAATTCGTTCATTAGCATTTGCACCACCCCCACAATATTCTTCGATTCGACGAAATCTTCGACCAGCTGTGGCAGCCGGGAGATCTCGGCAAAAAGTTTCGCTGAACGCATGGGATCACATTGGATCCAACCACGCGTTCAGCCATAATCACCTGCATAGCTGTTCATCATCTTTGCCGATAGCCCGTCACCAGCGCATCTGCCGGGAGAGCACATCGACGGTTCACCGCGAGGAGCAGCAGAACCGGGGAAACATCAAAAACCCCCGTTAGTATAAGGAAATAACGTGAGTACTCACCTATGGCCAACTTTGTTTATTAGCGATGTACATGTACATTTTTTATGAACGGCATGCAACTATAGCCGCTTATGTTGCAATTTGAAAATTTCATCCTACGACGATAATTTTATATGCGATCGACGTAATTTGGACTGGCGAGCCGGAAAAGTAGCCCATTTCCACCCCCGCAAAGAAAATTCAAATCGTTTGTATGGGGAAAATTTTAACGATCGAGCGCACCGTAAAGGATCGAAAAACCAAGCGTCTCCACCAGCACTAACAGCAGAAATTCGAAACAGACACACAACATTGTAAAACGAACACACGACAGTAGAGTCCGAAATAAAAAGGATCCAATGAATGTACCTAACTAAACCGTCTCAGGTATTTTGGACCGGAAACACTAGAGGGATGATGACATAATTGGGGCATTGGGAAGGGGATCACAGGTATTCGTTGTTGCGTTTGCTTTATTTACAGCGGTGATTGGCTGCGAATCCAATCACGGTCTTTTCTCATTCCTGATCAAGTTAAGAGGGTGGGAATTCGTCCGTTAGTTTTCAGATTTCTCTCGTTCAACTTTTTAGCGAACAACGAATAATCCCCCTTTCCGTGATTTTGCGGGCTGTTCTCGTTTTCGGGGCGGATTCGAATTCGAAGCCGAAGTACGGATCCCTTTTCAGAGACCCTTCTGCTTCTTTCCCAAAATAGGGAACCAAAAAAGGAACTTACGTCCGAGTCTCATTCAGCTGGGCAAACCAAGACTAGGTGGGTGGTCTTCCGTAAGGAAGTGGCGCTTAAGCCACCCGCTAACGAAACGGAAGTGTGTCGGGGCTCGCGTTATAAGTACGGCGAGTGCTTTCCCGGTTTTATCGAATGGATTGCTTCAACAGAGCTCAGACTATCCGTTACAATATAGTAGTGTCCAACTAGCCGTGATGCGATACTGTCCAAAGCCCAGTGAATAGCTGCTAACTCCGCTACATATACAGAGCATGGTGGCTGAAGACTGTGAGAGGCGCTAGATATTTCGTTGAACACTCCAAATCCTGTTGTTTCCTCTATAAGAGATCCATCGGTAAAGTACATTTTATCAGCACCGACGTGTCTATATTTAGCTTCGAAAATTCTTGGAATCAGAAGAGGGCGATGCGAGACCGGGATTCCACGAATTTCCTGCTGCATAGACAAATCAAACTGGACAGAAGAATGATCGTAGTCTGGGCTACAAACACGAGTTGGAGAATACGAAGAAGGGTTTACCTGCATTGACATGAGGACATGGTATATAGACATAAATCTAGTATGAAGATTTTGCTCAAGTAACCTTTCAAAATTCACAATCACCAATGGGTTCATGACCTCACACCTGATGAGGAACCGGAGTGATAGTAAATTGAATCGATCTTTAAGAGGAAGTATTCCTGCCAAAACTTCGAGACTCATGTTATGCGTTGTAGGCATACAGCCCAGAGCGATGCGGAGGCAGCGGTATTGGATACGCTCGAGTTTGATGAGGTGAGATTTGGCAGCTGACTGGAAGCAGAAGCTACCATATTCCATCACTGAGAGAATGGTTGTTCGATACAATTTTAAAAGATCTTCTGGATGGGCTCCCCACCAGGTGCCAGTGATTGATCGGAGAAAATTTATTCTTTGTTGGCATTTTCCTTTCAGATACTCAATATGGGCCCTCCAGGTACACTTGGAATCAAACCAAACCCCAAGATACTTAAAACACCTCGATTGAGTGATCGTTCTGCCTAGGAGTTGAAGCTTAGGTTGAGCAGGTCTATGTTTCTTAGAGAAAACAACCATCTCCGTTTTCTGTGGGGAAAACTCAATCCCAAGCCCCAAAGCCCAGGTTGACAATCTGTCTAAAGTATCTTGTAAAGGTCTGTGCAGAAGAGACTCAATTGATCCTGTGACAGACACTACGCCATCATCTGCAAGTTGTCTTAGAGTGCAGCCTTCAGAGAGACAACTGTCGATGTCACTTACGTAAAAGTTGTACAAAAGTGGACTCAAGCATGAACCCTGTGGGAGGCCCATGTAAGAGGTTCTTCTAACTGCAATATCTCCGTGAGCAAAGTTCAAATGTTTCTCACAAAGCAAGCTGTATAAGATGTTGTTCAATAGAGGAGGCAGACCTCGGGAGTGCAACTTGTCTGACAAAACCTCTATTGAGACTGCATCAAAAGCTCCCTTTATGTCTAGAAACACTGAAGCCATTTGCTCACGTTTTGCGTACGCCATTTGTATCTCTGAAGACAGCAAAGCAAGACAATCGTTTGTCCCTTTGCCCCTTCGAAACCCAAATTGAGTATCTGAAAGGAGACCATTTGTTTCTACCCATTTGTCCAAACGAAACAAAATCATTTTCTCCATCAATTTGCGTATACAAGACAACATCGCTATCGGACGGTACGAATTCGGATCGGACGCTGGTTTTCCGGGCTTTTGGATAGCAATGACTTTCACTTGTCTCCACTCTTGGGGAACAATGTTATACTCTAAGAACCGATTAAATAAATTTAACAAGCGAGAGCCCCGGAGCTGAATTGTTGCAAGAGAGGAGAGCAAGTGAGAACTCAACCATTGAAAAGCTGGAGTCCAGATCGCACCTGTCTTGGGACACATTCCGGATAATTCTTTGGTTCGGTGTGGAATCAGGACAGACTTTCCGTGCAAAGTCGAATATCCATCTATGTGAATATTCCTCACTTTCATTTGTTGATGATCGATTGCGCATGCTTCGTGCCACTCTCCACAAGGTACTCAAGGATGTTTCCCGTGACAACCCACCTACAAAAGTCCTCCAATACGCCTTTTTCTTCCCTTTGATCAATTTTTTCAACTGATTTTCAAGGGAAACATATTTTTCGAAAAGGACGAGAGTTCCATGTTTTCTAAAATCTTTGAATGCTTTTGATTTGTCCTTATACAGCTCGGAACACTGATTGTCCCACCATGGATTAGGAGGCCTTCGACGTACAGATGAATCTGGGATGGGTTTCGTTTGAGCACAAACTGCGCTATCATGTATCAAACTAGCTAGAAAGTTATACTCTTCCAAAGGAGAAAGGATATTCATAGAATTGATGGCTGTTGTAATCGTGTCCGCATATTTTTTTCCAGTCGATGTGTCTTGTAAAGTCATATGCCATATTTGTTGGATTTGAAGTGCTGGCCCCATTGGTGATTGTAATTTTGATTGGCAAGTGATCACTACCATTGGGATCAGGGATTACCTTCCACTGGCAATCCAATGATAGTGAATTTGAGCAGAGTGAGAGGTCAATTGCACTTTGTCTTGCAGGAGGTTTAGGTACCCGTGTTTTTTCACCCGTGTTCAAAATTGTTAAATTGAAACTGTCACAAATGTCATAGATAAGTGTAGAACGACTATCGTCAATTTGTTCTCCCCAGACAGTTCCATGTGAATTGAAGTCACCCAGGATCAACCTTGGCTCAGGAAGCACTGAACACAGGTCCTCTAGGTGATTTCGATCCACTGCAACTCTATGAGGCCAGTACAAACTGACAACGCATAAGTCCTTACCTCTTATAGTTGTATGACATGCAACAGCTTCAATTCCTCCTGATAAAGGGAGGTGGATTCTGTAAAAGGAGTGGCGCTTATTGATCCCCAAAAGCACCCCTCCATAAGAATCGTTGCGATCCAGACGGATAATGTTAAAATCGTGGAATGAGATGTTTGATTGAGAAGAAAGCCATGTTTCAGAAAGGGCAAAAATATCGCAACTAGTTTCATGAAGAAGACATTTGAACAGATCCAGTTTAGGAAATAGACTACGACAATTCCACTGTAACACAGTGATATCTCCGACCTCTCGGCTTAAATTAGCCATCGAGAGAGATAAACACTGAAAGAAGGGGCCAAGTTTGCATCAATTGCTTCAAAAATGTCTTTACTACACACAGAAAAAAAATCTGAATCCTTAACAACACTGAAATTGAAAACCTGTATCATTACATGACGTGGAACGCGATTTATTGATGTAAATTTACAAATTAAAAAAAGTTGAATCCTTAACAGCACTGAATTCGTATGACACAAATATTACTTGACACGGAACGCGATTATTTGATGTAAATTTACGTCACATATGATGTAAATAAAAAGAAGCATCACATACGACGGAATTTTCAGTGCGAATTAAATATTACACGTCCTTAATATTTTACATGTCTTTAAATTTTACACGTTTTTTGAAGTTTACAGACGTGGAAAATTCAACTCGCACTGAAAATTCCATCATATGTGATGCTTCTTTTTCGTTACATCATATGTGATGTAATTTTATAACATTTTTCTGGTCACACAAAATTCTTAACAGCCCTGAAATAGAAATTTCTTAAAATTACACGACACGGAAAGTTACAGGACATTGAATTTGAATTTAATTAATATTACAATACACTGAACGCGATGATGTCATGTAAAAATACAGACTGTCAAGAACAGAACCATAGACAAATGTAAACAAAGTGTCAAGTCCAGTCGTGCACCAAATTATTTGTTTTAAGCAGTTTTCCCGCGAGTGAGGTTCCCGGAGATCTTCATGATGTAGGGATGCGGTTCCGGAAGCGGCTCCATTTTACCACCATGTTGTTCTCTGTGATGTTACTCAACTTAGGATTCGGGGAAGAAAATAAAAGGTTGAAGTGAATTCTAATAAAAAAATGTGAGCTGAAAAAAAATTTCTGTCGCTAAATATAATAAATTAATTTAGGTATAAAAAGGTTTAATTTTTATGAAGAGATGAGAAAATTCCATTATTGAATCATATAAACAAAAAATAAAACAAAACAAATTCCAATTGGAAAGTTTCTCTTCCAATATTCAGTGATTTAATAATTTACATCATTTTTATTTTACACGTTGCAAAATTTTACTGACGTGTAATTTCCAACTAGCACTGAAAATTCCGTCATATATGATGCTTCTTTTTATTTACATCATATGTGATGTGATTTTACAGATTTTTTTCGTTGTGTGCAGGTAGCATTGAGGTTACAATGCCCCTCATCGATTCCGATGCGTTGAAAAACGTAAAAACTCCATTTAAAATATCAGACAGCTTGAACAGTCCCGATTGAACAGATGATTCTGACAAAGTTTCATTAGACTTTGGGATCTTAGAAGTCTCCAGTACTCGTGGTTTATTCTGGGCTACAAAATTCATGGAAAATCCAGCAGGGACAACCTTTTCTTTCCCAGAAGTTGTCGGTTTTTGTGTGGCGTCAATTTGGGAGCTAAATGTAGAAACCTTTTTCGGAACTCTGGGGGTTTTAGGAGCAGGTTTTGCTCGTTTCCGGGAGTTACCAATAAAAATTACTGGTTGATCTTGATCAGTAGAGTCGGTGTCATCATTGTCCACTGGCAGCACTGAGAATATGTTCGTGGACTGAGGTTGGATCGGAGGCGCCGCGCCCTTTAAAATTGCGGCATAAGACCGCTTCGACCGTTCCTTTAAAGAGCGCTTTTGACTATCCCAGCGACTCTTGTATGCCTCGCACGAGGAGATATCATGGGGTGAGCCCCCGCAATAGACACATTTCTGCTCTATTGCTGAGCATGCTCCTGCCCCATGATTCTCCCCGCATTGGGGACAGCGTTGCTTATTGCAACAGTGTGACGCTGTGTGCCCCAACTTAATGCAATTTTTGCAATCCATGGGTCGAGGCACAAAGAGCCGCACAGGCAGCCTTAAAATTCCGTCAATCAAGACGTAGTGAGGGAGGGCGGTACCCGCAAAGGTCACACGAAATGAATTTGAAGGCGAGTACACTTTGACTCCATTTACGACGTTGGCAGTTCTGAGTTGACGACAATCCAAGATTTCGACCGAAGTCGAATCAAGGCTCTTAAACTTGCCAACGCCGTTGGATTTCACGTACTCTTCCTTCAAACTCATTTCCGTGATTACACCCTCGATCTCTACGTCTCGAGACGGAATGTAAACATGGTATTCTAGATTAATGAAATTGCTTGCAGCAATTTCATTGGCAGATTTCCGGTTGGCCACTAACACGCGCAACTTGTTTGGTCGCACCTTTGTTATACTGGTCACGGAGGTCCACCTCGCCAGATCTTTAGTGATCTGCACTACATTTAGTTGTTTTCCGTCTTTCTTGGGCCGGATAAAAACCACCCATGGACCAGTGAAACCTGTGCTCTCCGTGTAGGCTCGGAGACGGGTTGCTCTACTTCCAACTGAGGATGATTCCGAATCATCATCCATTCGAGAATGAGGAGCATCTGAAGGACCAGCAGCAGCCGAATCCTCCAGATGCTCCTCATTCTCGTAGGTGACACTCTCATCATCCTCAGTTGGCGGGTTTAACCCCCCGCCTTCGCTCATATTTTATAGCGGAGACACAAGTGTCTTCCGTTTTTAAAATATGAGCGAAGTAATTAATAATCCAAATATACAAAAAAGAGAAATAATTGAAGAAGAAAAAGTGGAAAAAAGATAAAAAAAAATCACTGTTTTTTTAGTTATTTGAACAAAGATTTTTTTTTCACTGTTTGTGAATCTCCAACCACGTGGTCCTCCTTCGTTGGTTGAAGATGGCTGCCACACCTTGACTCTGATGGTGATTAGTCGACAACGGTCAAACTGATGATTAGCGAACAATGGCGGTTCACTGAACAATAGCGGCGGGCCAGGTGGTGATCAACTGATGTTCACAATAATGGTCGAATCCCAGCACTCGAATATTTTCATCTGCCTATTTGTCGATGGCAGGAAAACTGTCCTTTGCTACCACAAACGGAACGAAACACCGAATATGGGGTAACCGTCCGGACCCGAATCTATCGAACGAACAACGGACACTTTTTTGCACACTCCGAATCACGAGGTTAGAGAAACTTGAAACCACGTCTGTATCCGACGAGTGATGCGATAAGAATGCAATCGGTATGTTATATGCGATAAAACGATAGATAAAACTGCTATAAAACTGATATTTCATAGCTAGGTTAAAATCAGCAGTAGAAGAGCCGCGAATTCCGCAAGGCTGCCTATTCAGTGGTTTATTGAACCAAATTAAAGAAGTGTCTGAGCCAACTAACTGTAAGTACCGTTAAAAAAAAATTAGATCCGATTGAGGAAACAAAATCTATATCTTGTAGATTGACCACATTCGTTTGTACAGTGCTCAATATCAGTGGTTCTCAATCAAGCTAGTAAGCCTGTTTCGTTAATGTGAGTATGAAGCTCTAAAACAAATCAATATATATGATACCTAACTATTATTAATAAATTAGAAAAATTAGTTACACCAACGGTGAAGAAAACCGGGATCTGCTGAGGTTAGTCCGGAGTAGGAATTTGATCCAAAGGAAGTTGTTGAAGGCCTATAATTTAGTACTAGAAATTTGTAAGTATTATTTTGTGAATTTAAAAAGAAATTAACATGTTCCTAATTCGAAATACATCATCATTTCAGTTTGAGCTGTACTGCTACAAAAATCTAGTATTTATTAATACGATCCGCAACAGGATCCATGCCTCTATTTTCGGAATTCAAACGGGAAGCTGGCCTACATCATCGTATATGTGGACGATATGTTGGTCGCAACATCAAGCGAAGCCGAGTATCAACAGGTCTTCAGATATTTGGAGACGAATTTACAGATAACGTCCCTTGGAAATGTGAAGCAGTTCCTTGGTGTTAGGGCGTGAAACGCCCTGTTAGGTGTTAGGGGATGGTTTGGCCTCTGGTCAGTGCCAATTTTGTCGTTCTGCAACCAGTTTACCAAACCATCTACTTCGTTGGAATCACTAAAAGCAGCTTACCCGACCGTCTTTAGGAGTGCCCTAGGATTGTGCAGCAAAACCAAAGTAAAGCTGGAACTGAAGCCCGATGTCCAGCCAGCGAAGGAGATTACTTCCTGCTTGTGATCGATTCCTTCACCAAGTGGCCTGAGATCGTTCGAACAAGCAGCACCACAAGCACAGCTACAATCAACATTCTCCGAGATCTCTTCGCTCGTTTTGGAATGCCGACAACTTTGGTGAGCGATAACGGGCCCCAGTTTTGCAGCGCTTTGTTCCAAACCTTCTGCGCTGAAAACGGCATACAGCACCTCACCACGGCACCTTTCCACCCACAATCGAACGGCCAAGCTGAACGATTTGTGGACACCTTCAAACGGGCCATTCGAAAAATTCGAGAGGGGAGAAGTTCGGTACCGATAAGCGAATCGTTGTGTACCTTTTTGCTGACCTACAGAAGCACACCCAATCCATCGACGCCTGAAGGGAAGTCGCCAAGCGAAGCTATGTTCTGCAGGCCAATTCGAACATCCTTGGATCTACTTCGCCCACCAGTTCACAGCGAAAATCCACCAGCTGAACTCAACCGAAGCTTCCAGAGCCATGACCCGGTTTACGCGAAGGTGTTTTCAAGAAACCAATGGCACTGGTCACCTGGAACGATTGTCGAACGAATCGGAAACGTCATGTTCAACGTGCGTCTGGAGAACGGTAAGCTCGTGCGATCCCACTTAAACCAGCTTCGTAATCGTACTCCAAGTGGGCCAATGAATTCTCCAAAACCATCGCAACTTCCGTTAACCATTCTGCTGGACGCCTGGAACTTGCCAGAACCTTCGATACGGGCCTCAACCTCTGCGCAATCCAGCCCACCATCAACAGCGCATGGTTGTTCAGCTTCGCTGCCAACTTCTACACCAACACTGTTGTGCGAGAACCAAGGCAGTCACCAGATATCCCACCGATGCCCTCAACGTCTTCTACTACCTCACCATCAAGCTCTTCTGATACAGTTGAGTTTCAATCAGCCATCGAGCAAACAGCTGTACACTTGCCTCGTCGATCTTCTCGGACTAGAAGACCGTCGATCCGGTTTGATCCGTACCAGCTGTATTAAGGGAGGAGATGTTAGGGCGTGAAACATCCTATGAAGAAACCCGCTGGGCTCACTGCTGGCAGCTTGTCTGTCAGCCGATCGACGCGAAGCAGCGGATAACAACAAACTACAAGAACACATTATCATTGTTATTATTAGAATCGAGTATCGTGGTCGTACATTTTAACACGTTAGTAAAGTCAGTTTTAATTCGTTAATCGTTCGCGTTTTATTATGTCTGTGTCCGTAACGTCCCGGAATACAACACTTGGTATCCAGGTGGTCCGATCAAGGAAAGGTTTCGATTTGGGTCAAAAGGCATACATCGAGAAGCTGCTGGCGAGGTTCAACATGAGTGATGCGAAAGATCGGGAATTCCGATAGATCCCGGCTACATACAACAAAAGTAGGTGACGGAGGATGTTCCCAATTCCGATCAATATCAGCGCCTCGTTGGAAGTTTGCTGTATCTGGCGCTGAACACGCGGCCAGGCATCGGGATTTGCGCATCGATTCTTGGAAGGTAGGTGTCTACACCAACCAAGGCGGACTGGACGGAAGAAAAGCGAGCCCTGCGGTACCTCAAGGAAACTGTGGAACACAAGCTTCATCTGGGAGGTGGCTCAGACGAATTAGAAGGATATGTTGACGCAGAATGGGCAAGCACGGTACAAGACCCGAAATCCAACTCAGGTTACCTGTTCAGACTCGGTGGCGGGACAATTCTGTGGGGAGCCAAGAAACAAACGTACATGGCTCTTTCTTCAACCGAAGCGGAATACATATCCCTTGCTCAAGGCTGCCAGGAACTACTGTGGTTGCGGAAACTTTTTCTTGATTTCGGGAAACCGGTGACCGGAAGTAGCGGAAAAAGGTCCAAACACGTGGAAACCAAGTACCATTTCATCAAGAACTTGGCGGAACGAAAGGTGATTTTTCTTGAGTATTGCCCAACAGAACTGATGCTAGCAGACATCTTGACAAAATCTTTGAACCGTGTCTGTTTGAAACAACTGCGAGCGAAGATGGGACTCCAACCAACATGTGCTGAGGAGGAGTCATGGAGTACATCAAAGTAATAATTTGAATTAATAACACACGTCAGTTGGCGGGTATAAAAGGGGGAGAATTTTAGAAAATAAATCATTCTACTTTGTACCATTCAACAGAATAGTAGTTCTTATTTCATAGCACCTCTAACAAAAATACATATATTATTTTTAACAGATTGGGAATCCACCAAATACAAAGAGGAGGAACGTCACCAGCTTCTGAACGAGTACAACAGCCTATTATACGTGCTGAAACAAATTCTCAGCGATGTAGACGATCGGACTCAGGGAGAGCAGTTCATTCGGATTATTGAGGCGGCCAAAAAGGCATTGTAAGTTTATTTCGGTGAGTTTTATTCTATTTATCGGTATTCTAAATATACAGACATATTTGTGAATGATTTTAAATAGTCGTTGCCGAAAAAAAGTTTTCCCTAAATGTAGTGTTTGTTAAGATGACATTTCCTTCTGTTAGGTATGTCGTTTTCCGTAAGTGTGCGGATAGAACCTTCGATTCGATATACTTTCTACCAGCATAATGGTTTAATCTTATTAAACTTCGTTACAATAATTGTCTAAATGAGCGACAAGGGCAAACCTTTATATATTTTTCTCACATTGACTGATAAAAAGCGTAGTGATATTAATCATTCCATTTTGCTCATGTATAGAAAATGAAATTAACAATAAAATTACCGTCGCAGGGGCTGTTGATTATTCGAAAGAGGGTACATTTCAAATCACACTTAAGTTAAACTATTGCTTAATTTTTCAATTTCCAATGAATGGGTAAACATACACATATAATCGCACTTTTCAATTAACGCTGTTTATTTTTCTGCTTTAAATGATTTTATCTTTCTATCACAAGTTCCGGTAATACTTTGGTCGCCGTTTTTTAACTTCCTCTTTCTCTTCCTCGCTAGTAAGTTTTTCGAACATTTGTATTCCCTGTCACACTAAAGGATAATTTGCATATTATTACCTACTAGTTTCTACATTATGTGTTTCTTTTTTTCGAATGTGTGGTGTACATTGCTTTTGAAGCAGGACGTGCAGTTAAATCGGCGTGATTGGTTAGCGTTTAACTTTTGATAAACGGAGGAAGCTTTAACAGGCACATGTTTTGAGCGGATTGTGTAAGATTATATATAGAAGACAAGTTGATAGAGTGGTACATAAGGAACATCAAAGGTCATTTTGTACATTTTGCATTGTATCCATAAAACGTGCGAAAAAAATGAAGATACCATTTGTCTACCAATTTATTTATGCCTCAGCAAAATGAAGATAAATAAAAATGATGCATGAGAATGTCAATTATTTTGATACCTCATTTAAGATAAGATTTTTTTTCTGAAATGGTGCCACTAAAGTATTGGCTTTTATTTTAAAACCATTTGGTGAGAACATCTGAATGAGAATATCTTGTTTGTAGATATTCTTTTGCTAAAAATTCTTTATTTGAAAATCTTTGTATTTTTAAGTTATTTTCTGTTTTTACACGAACGATAAGCGAAAATATTCATTTATTTTTAATCATTTTGAAATTAATATTATAGTTTTATTGAAATGTGATTTCAATTCGCAAGTGTGTATTAAAATTGTTTTATAAATATATTCCATCACCAAACTCAATGCTAAAGTTTAGTAAACAAAATCTTTGAAATACTTTTCGTTGTATGTTAATTGTTGACATATTTATCCAATCCTGTTTATTTTTCCAAGTTTTACCAATTCCTCCAAACCACTCTATCAACTTGGACATTCGGGGATTGCACCTTGGTAAGCTGGTTTTTTTCGGAATTACAAACGTCTTGATAAGCTCATCATTTGATGGTGTTATAGATATTATCTTCCACGGGACTTCCGACAGTGGTAGCACACCTGGAACCGGCAGGATTGTGACTGACTGAGGCCTGCTGTGAACAGCTGTCGCTCGAGGGCACATTGATGCGGATGGTAGTGAAACGTTTTTCGGGCCTTGGTGGTGGAGACTGCTGGTGAGCACCTGTGTGATTCGTTGTTCCAGCTATTGTTGAAGTTTGGACGGGTGGTGGAAATATGGGTTCTTTCTGCTGCCGGGGCGAAGCGGTCGATGGACTATCGGCGCATATTTCTGCATAGATGCTTTCAGACGGTGTTCTTGGTTCACTCTCTTGAGCAATGAGCGAATCGCGCACACTACTGTAGGGAAGATCGTCCAAAATGTTGAGCTGTGTTCGGTTGATACCCTCTTCCAGTTCTTCATCTCTGTGTAGACTTTGCAGATCTTCGAACGAGAGTACTATTTCTGAGCGCTTTTTGTCCAACTTCGATTTGCTCTTCACCTCACTCAATCTCTGTGGGTTGGCAAGATTCAACAAATGCTGAATACTCGACTGAGACTTGCTGTGCTGCTTAGTCTTGACGTGAAATTCGCTGTAGAGTTTCTGGGTCATGAAAGACTGCTGATGAGCACTACTTCGTATCGGGAAAAAGATAGTATCTTCTGACTCCGAAAGAATTTCTTCAGACTGCCCTTGATCTCCTAACCGGATGTTGTTTACCAAATCCGGTTTATCTTTATTTTTAATGTCCATATTAGCACGGTTTTGAATTTCAATATGCTGCAAGGATACACATTTTTGCAGGCCAGATTCGCCTTCGCTGGCCACCGTATTGGCACTTGTAATATCATCATATCCGATATCCGAATTAGCCCTTGTAGAATTCAAACCTTCGATATCGATTTCACCGAAACGTTCCTGTATCAATCGGGACATATCTTTGTAACGATCTATCGATTTGGCCTTCTCGGCATCTTCGGAGTCCGTGGAGTGGTCCTTGTTATCTCCCGATCTCAGTCCCTTGAACCACTTTTTCTTGTTCGGCGTAAAGACTCGCATCTTGTCGCTCACGCCGGAAGCCAACGACAAAGGCTGCAGGTCGTGTGGTTCCTGATGGGACAGCGACTCTGGCTGTTGGCTTAACTGTTGACCACATTCAAGGCTCTCCAGATCATTTTTACTGAAAAATATGATCGAGTCCTCCTTTTCGTGCCCAGACGACGAGGTCTGGTTTCGATCTCCATGACCGAATAATCGAGTTAGCTTAAGCTTCTTCAAAACGTCACTCTTCGGTGTGATGCTACCGAATCCCATGGAAGCAGGACCGCTCAAGTGGTTCATACTGTTGGATGTCGCTTGCTGTTGTTCTTTCTGTAATTGTTGCTGTTGCATTGCAGTCATGATTTGCTGCAGTTCGGCCCAGTTGGTGTTGTTGTCCACCACCCTGGTGAAGTTTTCACAATTGATCTGACAAAACTTGAGAACCGTCTGGATACTGGCATTAAGGAACATCCGCTGTTCGCCATCGAAGCCCAGCGAACATTTCGAAAACTTCATTTGCGGCGTGATGTGCAGCTTGGCGAGCGTTAGCGTTGAGGCGTATTCCTGTTCGTCCAGCGGACAGGCTACCACGAAGTTCTCGGTGCTGATCTTGGCGATGGTAATGTACTCTGCGAAAAAAGTAGAATGTTTAAGTCCCTCTTCATTTTAAAATTTTAAACATTAAAAATATTCTAGAAATGTGGAAGAAACAAGTTGTGGATATTACATACCAGGCACGTTGTTCTGTGCGGCTCCGGTCATGCTGGCGATCAGCTTCAGGTTCATCGGCAGATTGACGTCCGACTGCATAATGTACCCTATCCGGTGGACACACTCGCGGTTCAGCTGCTTCGGCGCCTTACTGGCACTGTTTGGATGCCCGAGGCTGCTACTCTTCTGCAGGACCGGTGCCGTGTGCTGTTCGATTTCGTAGAACTTCCCTTTTGCCGACAGCGATACATAGTAGATCTGTTTAAGGAGGAAACATTGAAACTTTTCATACGAATGCTTAAATATAAGCAAGGGCAACTGTTTCACGTACCTGTCGGTTGTCCCCGAGTAGCTGAGCGTACTTTCCACGCTCCTTCTCCGCCCCGCCCGATAACGAGTTTGAGTCCTTCTGACTAGAGGAAGCCTTCTGGTCACCATCCTGGAAGACGGCCAACAAACGGTAAACCTGACCCGCCTTTGCCGTCGCCTTGACGTAGTGGGTTTTATGGTTGAAATTGTCTATAGCGGAAGAGAACAGCATCGTGTGGGACATTGCAAATTGTTATTTTTTAAGGGAATATTTACCATGAGATTCGGTGTAGCCGGATAGGTTTTCCAGGGATAGAAATTTGTAGACCCGTTCACGGACAAGCTGAACGATGGTCGTGTAAGCTGTGGCCGTCTGCGTTCCTTTATCACTGAGGAACGAAAAATATCCTGAAATGGGAAATTGAAATGCGTTAACCCTCAACTACATGAACAAGGTAACCGTAGAGTTTTTTTTTTAAAATATAAATAACTTGATTAACCGACCTGTACTAACTTAGTAATTTATACAAAAAAAAACGAGATTGTTTTTTCAGTACATAGTACATAGTGTAAGAAAAAAGATAGAAATGCTAATAGAATTTTTGCTGCATTAAAATTATTTGAAATCTTTTAGAGTACTAACCTAAACTAAAAAATGGGAAAAAAAACTTCGCGGACTTATGTGGGCTCGTATGCAGTGAAACGCACAAATATTCGAGCTGGTCAACTGTTTTCTAGCAATTTGAAATTTATTGTGTTCATTTACAGGCACCACCAGTTCAATTAAAATATTGCCAAAACATAATATTGAAGTTATCTCTCTCTCTTCAGAATACATTTTTCTTGATTTTACTTAACTATTTCCATATGAAATAGCAGGTCTGCAAAAGCAACTAAATAATCAGAAGACTACGGCATTTCTAAGTACCTACCTGAAGTGTAAAATGTGGACAGAAGATTTTTTTTTCTCAAATTCTATCAAATTTGGCAAAAACGTTTTGTTGACACTCGAATAATGAAAAAAACCATAAACTCTGATATTTTTTATTTTTCTGTTTATCTAAGAATAGTGATTCGAAATTATCGTGTTGTTTTTATGAATCCTGAAATTCATTTTTGATTGTGCATTTTTGCTCCAGAATTTTATTTCTTAATCTAAATTTAAAATACTGAAATATCCTAATTTAAAAACTTAATTTCATCTTAAACGAATGAAATAAAATTTGAATCGTTTGTTTAGAAAAGTAACAAATTTGCAACAACGAGGGTTTGAATAAAATGAAAAATAGTTGTTTTATTCCTTGAAGGGCATAATTTTCCCAATTTTTAAGCGATTATTGAGGAAACATTAAAAATTATGATAGATCAATTTCTGGAAACAAAAATCTCATTGGTGCAAAAAATGTAACAGCTGCTTTTGACTGATTTGTGAAGGTTGAGCAATTTGTGCATGTTTTTTGAAAAAGACATTGAAAATAAAGGTTATGATAAAATGATAAACTTTCTCGATGACTGCGAGTAATTGTGACTTCCGAGAAAAAGTTACATATGTTTTCTTTGTGATTTTTTCACAGTTCTAAGAAAATACAAAAATTTGACCGAATTTTTAATAAAATTTAACCAAAATGAATCTTAGATATTTTGAAAACAAAACGTTTGCAGTAGGTATAGTAGTTGTTGAATAAATAAAATTTTTCAATATCTATTAAAAAAAATGAAAACGCCCTTTTGTGATATAATTTCCAATAGAATTTTCTAAAAATTGTATTAATTTTTTTTCTTCTAAAATAAGCTTTCCAAATTGTCCGGTTTTATCCGGATTATCCCGGATACGGATCAGTACAAAATATCCGGTCCAGCCCGGTTTCCCGGATTTTGTTGAAAAATGTTTTGATTTTGCCCGTTTTTTTTAAATTTTATATGCAAAACGACCAAAAAACTAAAATCTTATTTTATGATCAAAAATGAAAATTTTTGGGCAAATTTTGTCAAAATATACATGAACGATTTTATGGAAGTATAAAATATAACCTTTCCATCGTTTTCCTTCTTGATTTTGAATCTATAATTCATGGGGTTTTTCCCAAATTTTCCGGATATAGGTTCCCGGTTTTTGGGTTGAAAATTTTGTAATCAACTACTTGAATTATGCCAGGTTTTTAGCTCAAATAGCTCGGATTTGCACGGCCTGGATAAGAACGGGAAAATGCTGGTAGCCTTATTCTAAATCTATCTCTGAAATAAGAAAATCTAGACAAAGCTGAATCCTTCATGAAATAGAGGATAGTAGATAGATTTCAAATAATTTTTCAGTTTTTATGTAGGTTCAAAAGTTTTCAGCTAGAATTCAATAGGAATTGCTAAACTTTAAAATTATTCGAGCCATAGCACCAAAACTAGAGGTGATAAACCAAATCTGACCAAATATGATGTTCTCTTGTGTAAGTAGTCAATACTATTCTTAAATGCAGAGCCTTAAGCTATTGCAATTGAAATAATGGATTAATTTGGTCAAATATGAAACTGGAAACAACTTTTAATTAAAATGGTCATTGTGTGAATGATCTGGAAATAATATTGACGATATGATTGGTGTGGATCTTGAAACTCAGCCGAGATCAGAAACAAAATTATGATTTTCTATTAAAAGCCCCAAATGATCCGACTTTTGAAAAAGTTATGCGCTGCAGGCTAAAATTGATCCTAGGCCTAGTAAAAGCTCTCATGCCAAATTGGGGTCTGTCGGATCACAGAAAAGGATCGCTCAACGAGCCTGAAGTTTGTATGGGGTTTTAAGTCACTTTGTTCGGGAGAAACATGAAAAACCAGTTTTGATTCCCTTCAACCAAATTCTTCTGAATGCGGTTTTTCTTAAAGCCTAAACTATGACAAATATTTCATCCGAACACTGCATTTCGATTTGAGTTAAGATAAGTTAAGTTATAAGGCTTCAAAAATGGGCTAACATTTTAAGGGTGGTATTCATCACTGTTAATGAGTCAGAGCTGTCAAACATATTGACGCCTCATTAACAGTGATGAAAACCACTTTTATAAAAATTAGCCCATTTTTGAAGCCTAATTTTTTTTTCATCTTAACTCTTACAGAAATGCAGTCTTCGGTTGAAATATTTGTCATAATAGAGCGTTTAAGAAAAACCACTTTCAAAAGAATGCGGTTGACGGGAACGAAAGCTATTGATGAAAAAGTGACTTTTCATGTTTCTCCCGAACAAAATGTCTCAAAATCCCATACAAACTTCGGGCTCGTTGAGCGACTCCTTCCCGTGATCCGATCTGGCCCAAATTTGGCATGACATTCCACAGGTTTTAATTTTCCCCTACAAATTCGGAGCAGTCTATTTTCTATATTATGTTTTTATATTAAGTCATTACAGTATGATATTTAAGTTTGAAACGAACCAAATCAAAACAATTTCCTGATATTATTTATTTTCGAGTTTTATAACAATTTTTCAATTATGGCTGATAATATTTGAATCCATTCTGATCTGAATTCATTTTCATTTGATTCATGATACATAAATCAAACATCCATATTTTTTCTTTTAAATTCATAAGCTCGCTTATATTCTGAAAACAAAGTTTTGATTTTAATTTTGGATTCATGATTTTCCTCCGATCTTGAAAATATATAAAACTACAAAAAAATTATTAGGCAACTACGATTAAAATTTGCAGGAATGATAATTGTTTTTTTATTATTTAATTTAATTGGCTCAAAATAATCGTAAATAAGGTCCTACCCCAGAGCAACTGTGGGCAAGTCCAAATGAAGCTCTTATTCTCCATCAAAAATGTTCCAAAATAAACTTCTCAATCAGCAAGGTTGAGCGTTTATCAGTTTTATACCCGTTCTATCTAAGCTAATTTTCGATTCATTCGAATGAATTCTTAGAATGATTTTTTTTATCTTCCTTTTTTATTTTTGAAATTTTAGCGAATTATGAAATTCAAGGTACAATTATCAGGAACTATTCCAAACAACCACGCACCATTGCTGTTCTTATTTTTCATTATTTACAAAAAAACTTACAGTGTTTTAATAGTAATTTTTCAAACATAACCGTACGATTTAGAAATGTGAAATTACTATTTATCATAAATTATTTCGTTATATTTTTTTTTTGACAACGTACGATTCGGAAACGTAAAATTCTAAGAACAAAAAAATTAAAAAAGGGGTGCGTTGTGACGTCACGGCTTCAAACACTCACATTTCAACTACTATTTTATCGAGAAATAAACTTTGAAAGACGAGAGAAAAATATGAGCTAGGGCTTTTGTGTTGTCGAAATTCTATAATTTAAATGTATGTTCTTAATTGAAATTATTTAGTTAGTTTAATTGTCTTTATTACGCTCTATAAAAATCGGGCTTGCGATTAAAAGTGTATCAAGGAATTTAAAATTAAAATTTATTAAAAGGTAATCACCAGAAAAAATTGAATCCCTTTATTCCAAAGTTTTTAATTTTTCTATTCTAATCATGCTTCACATACAACGGAAAAATAATTGAAAGATACATGTCCGTTTTTAATTTGTTAATTTATAAAAATATTCAAAAGTCTAATTTGATCAACCCTCTAAAACCCAACACCGCTTTTAGACGGGGTTCACTATAATAATATAAAAACCCACTGGAAAATTTCGAAACTCTCAGCAAGGAGAAAATGCAAAATTTCTGAATTCTTTGAAAATATCGGATTGAAGTCGATTCGAACCTACAGGGATATTTAAAACTTTCTGCAAATTTCAGGAAAAAATAGATTCGAATCTACAAGTCCTGAGCTGATTTTTTGTCCTGAAATCGTCCTGGAATTTCAGCTGTTAAAAACATGCTTCCGAAAATCAATCATTTTCACTGAGCCATGCTTGACTACATTCAGAGCCAAAAAATCAAAGCAGTCAAATTTTCCTTCTTCAACCAAATCATACAAACAATCATGCATGACAACGACGCTTCTGTATTTGAAACACTTTTGCGATACATGATGAGGTAAAAAAGGACGCAGACTATCAGCAACGAACGTCTCGATGCTGATTTCCTTCCCCTAACGATTTTCAACCTTTAGGATCATAACTGATATGTATCAGTTCTGAGCGATCTATGTAGGCTATCAGATGATTTTTTATTTTTCGTTTTGCCTAGAAGGACAAAATCATGACTAGGTAACCGCAATGAACTGTCCAGCATGTGCTACAGCTTTTTTGAACATGTGGTCCTGGTATTTATTCAGATTTTTCCTTTTGAAACATTAATGATCGTCTATCAATAACGAGCATTATCAACAATGATGCGAGGATAGACGTTCGGGAATGATTGAGGGAGCGACGTTCAAAATGTATCACCAAGTATGTCGATCACCGTCGATTAGCCACGTGACGAATAGCAACGGTAGCCTCCGGTGGGGCATGGTATATCTTCTTGTATCAAGTTAGTGTTGATTTTCGACATATATTCAATGGGTACTTTTACCACGTGCGTATCACAGCACTCGGAGGTAGCATCATTCTAGCTAGAAACCATTCCTGATTGCTTTTCTTGAGCGATTTTCCGACCACTGGTTAAAAATACAGGATGATAATAATACGTCCCGTATATCATTTAGTTTCTGAGTAAGGTGAAGTACGAAGCTCTGTTGACAAAAGATTTTTTTTTTGTATTTTATAAAAAAAATTGCAACAGACAAAATAATTTAGAAATTAGTTTTACGGGATTTTTTACGTAAACTAAAATTTTATTGCATCATATCGACTCTATGTGAATCTTGTTGTAACCGCAGTGATTCAAGTGCGCCCTGGTAGTAACTACTTTTCTTTCACAGAATTGTCCATGAATTTCACATGAAATCTAAGTGGAAACTGCAAATTGGTTTCGACTTATTATTTTTTTCAAATTCTTATAAGGAAAAAAAAGTTAGCTTACTTTGTTCGTTCTGGGAAAAATGTTTGAGAAAGTTGCGTTTTGTTTTCGCTAGGATTACACCGACAACTGCGATTTCTGTCAGCTGCCTCAGGATTATTTGGAAGAAATTGCAAATTGACAAAGGTTCTAAAAACAGCTACATTTAAAAATTCGGCAAAAATTCTGTGTTTCTTATTTTGAAAATCTAAAAATGCAAAAATGTGCCAACTTACGTCAACTTTTCAATCCTTCGAATTCCGAACAATTTTCCGAAGCATGTTTTTTTGGATTTTTTTTCTTCGACTTTGAATAACGGAAAAGTGAAGTGTCTGCTGAATAATGTCTGAGTTAAATATTTGAGTTACATTACGAGGTTTCCAAAACTATAAATTTTGTAAAAAATCGGTTGGGAAATAAGAGAGATATATTGGTTTTAGTTAGGAGTGTCAAATTGGAACTCCAGGGACTGTAACGGGTAAAAATTTCAGGGACGGATGAAGATTAAAAGAAAGGATGGAATGGCTTTGTTTTGTCCAAAACAAAGGTATTATTCAACTTTGATGATATTAAATAGTTATATAATTGTCAATACAATTCACCATATAAATCAAAGCCTTCAGTTGGTATGTCTTTTCAATGTTTATCATTTTTATCTTATTCGTAACAGGTAGAAACCATCTGTTTGGATCATCTCGTAGGGTTACCTTTACCTGGCTAGTTCTGCCGCCAGAGCCTTCGCGAGTGATGGCACATGGAAAGCAAGCAAGTATTATTCCTTGTTTTTTTTTTGCACAAGGGCGTGCTCACAAAAGTGTGTAAGTTTATTTTTGTTTACCCTCGTAGTGGTGAATACCTTGAAGTGAACTCTCTTGACTTCCCCCTGAGGTATGCATTATGTCGTTTGATTTATGAGTTTGGATCTACCGATAATGTTGACGGCAGTATGTCTGATTACTTTTAGCTAGCTCTACAGGTCCTACCTGTCAACGTTTTTTCGAGCATTTTTTTTTCTATCTAAAGCTGATCGGTTCAGCGGGCTTTTTTGCAGTTTG
The DNA here is from genome assembly GCF_029784155.1 of Uranotaenia lowii. NCBI lineage: Eukaryota > Metazoa > Arthropoda > Insecta > Diptera > Culicidae > Uranotaenia > Uranotaenia lowii. Next base: position 188,300,921 of record NC_073692.1, on the reverse strand, counting down.
TTTTGTTTTGAAATGTATTACGTTTATTCTAAACAGGGTCTATGCTCTATCGATATTTTAATGACAGTTTCTTCCGCACAAAGTATTCATGATTTGTTTTGAATGTTTCATAAATCTAAATAGGTTGGTTTTGTTTTTTTCACGAATATCAGTAAACCTACCTCGATTTTCATCAAATCGGACTATTCTTTCAAATGAACTCACCCAATTCAGAAAAGGTAGGTGATACCAAATGATGAAATATGTATCCGAGTCCGGTTGCGATTGATGCATGATGATGATGCATGCTTCTCATGCAAGGGGAAGAAAACAACAAAGGACGACGAGGGTGGAATTTTCTGGTTCTTGCGTTTCGGGCCGAACTTTTACGTTCCATTTTGGGACAAACAAAACCTCCGAATGAGGAAGAAATAACACAAGGGAAGATAACCTACCCCGGACAGGAAAGTTGAAACCAGGGGCGTTCGTTTTGCGTTTGTGATGCTGAAGAATGTAAGCATTATTTTCAAATGTACCAACCCAACTGTTCAAGTTTATGATTTTTCAAAATTTTTACGGAACAAATTTCGTGAAGGCGAGGCGCTATTATTAAATAAAATTGACAACCTCTAACGCATTGCATTTTGGTGGTCTGGATTTTATTTGTTTAAAGATTGCAGAAAATTCTTAGGGGTATGCTAATGCAACGTTAATGTACGTAATGCGTGATAGACTTGAATGAAGTAAGCCATGACTTTTTGGCAACGCATGCGTTTTCTTTTCATCCATCGACAATTTTTGGTAAAATTTTATTTTAACTGAGAGTTTAAGGAAAACTAATGGAAAATGCTCCAATAAGTGACCGGTGGAAGTTGCCGTAGTAGTTCCTAGTTTATTTTAGAATACTAGAGAGAGTGATAAGCTTGACACATTCTTATAATATATTTCCGAGTCTGTGGGCAGGGAGTTTTTATCCTGGCTGGATTGAGTAGCAATTTCGTTCCCAATGAAGAAAAAAAAATGAAAAGTGAATGTAGAATGATAGAAAATTCTACCAAGTGTTAAGAAGTTCCAAATATAAAGTTATGTGCACAGATGCAGTGAAACTGATAATCAATGTTAAACAAGTGTTTAGTTCTAGATTTATAACCAAGTGATTATTCTAGGGAAATATTGTTTATTATTCATTGGTTTGTTTTCAATGCTAGACGCGAAAAGCTCGGCAGTCTGCTTTGATTGCAGTAAAAGGATCAAAAATTTAATGTGCAAAGTTTTCGGGCTTATGAAAAGTTTCCGGGGGATTTAGCCTTGATTTGAGGAGATTCGATTCAGGTCAATTTCAATTGTGTCCTGAGGAGAGCAACAGAAGGTTTGAGTATTGGGGACACGCAATAAGTATCCCTGAGATTTTTTCAATTATTAGATTTACATTTTAAATCTTTTTTTTAATCAATGGGATGTGTTTGGATTTTTCTGGAGTGATTCATTGTTATGACGAACTTACGGGTTCTGTGTTTAATAACATTTAGGAATTTTTATCCTAGCTCAAATTTTCCTCATTGATTCTACGAAATCTTTTGAAAAAGCAAGAGGACCAGAAATGATGGTGCACAAAATCCAAAATCATTTAGTTCTATGAAACGTTCACTATAGATGTAATGCTAATTTTAAAAAAGAATATTACCAAAGTACAGCAATACTGTCAGTTCATTAGATAAATGATTATATACAGCTTAGTTTTGGATTTCTGTGCAGAAAAACCTCATTTCTTCCCACAGAAGGATGAAATCCCAAGAACCATCATCAAGGAGCACAATCAATTTTTGCATATGTGATCCCAACCCAGGGGTGGAAAACAGAAAAAAAAAACAAAAAAGGGGCTCAAATGTCAAATTGATCTGATTAAATCACCGACCAGTGAGCAGGTATCAAATTTGGTTTCATTAGAATTATCATTATCAAAACTTTTTGTAAGTCTTTGAGAGAGCTTTGCATTGGATAAGTTTACAAGTTTCACAAAACTGAGCATGCCTCATCTATAAAACAATTTCTTTGATGGGCTTGTTATATAGCTCAGTTGGCAAGTCTGTTGTCTCCTGAGCCGATGTCCGCGAGTTCGAGCCCAAGAGTAAATATCGAACACAGTTGTACCGGATAGTTTTTCAATAACGATCCGCCAACTGCAACGTTGATAAAGTCGCGAATGCCATAAAGATGGTAAAACGACTATAATCGAAAACAAAAAAATATCTTTGATGATTTTATTTGGTTCCGGCACAAATTTTTATCATAAACGATTACAAATCTTTTCAAAAAGGGCTCATTTTTTGTCGAATAATAAAAAAAAATGCTGCCGTGAATTTCCATTTGCCTGACCTAGATCCCAACGAGAATATTTTAAACATTTTATGTTCATGGAACTGCACAGTGGGCCCGGCCCAGGGGCAAAAAACCGACACAAAATACTCGTAAATGCTCGAATTTCTATGAAAACGTTGAACTTCCCCTAGTAGATGTGCTTTTTAATTTTCAAAAATTTTCCACTCCGTGGGGGTGTTTAATCAACGAAAAAGTTTGTTTATCACTTAAAGGCTCAAGGTTGAAAAAAGTCGGTCTACCAAACTCAAGTAGCTGTAACTTGCAATTTTAGGGACCGAATTATCCCAATCAACTTCTGTTGAATCACTTTGAATTTGCTAATCATTTATCTTCTTAACATTTGAGTTAGCTAATGAAATGTAGGGACATTTTTCAAAACTGTCACTAATATCTCTTAAATGCCTTAATTTACATGAGCAAATTGTGATAAATTTTGTATTTGTTTCAAAATCTGAGCTTAATTCTTCATTTTATTTTAAATTTTAATGGAATGACATATTTGAAAAAGTCAAATAGAGGAGTGAATATTGTTGAAACGCTGAAATACTTAAATATTTTTTCTTCTGAAGCCATACATTGATTGCCTTTACCATGCAGTTTCGGTCAGTTATAGGAAAACAATATATATGTAAAGAATCATAAGATTGGCAATTTCCTTTAATTTTCAGAAATTACTATCATATTTCGTGGATTAACAGATCTTGGTCATTCTAAGAAGTGAAAAAATACCTTCGGTCTTTAAGTGTTAAAAAAGTGTTGCCTTATTAGTAATTAATTTAAATTGTAGTCACATTCTCCATTGATTGGAGTGATCAGATTTCTAGTAGGCGCTTAAGAAACGTGTGACTTCAATTGACAGTCTTTGGTACCTTCTAATCACCAATATTTCACAAAATAAATTTAATCGTAATATACAACATGTTTAGGCCGCATGAAATCCATTTTCAAGGAAGATTCGGTAACAGAAAGTTCCTCATTAGGATTTTTCTTTGTAGATCAAAACATCTTAAAAACCGAAGGAATCGGACAAAATATTATAATAAAACTTTACTTCAAAAATAAAAGGCTAAGACGAATCTGTAATTCAAGTATAATTTAGAATTTCCAATTCTGTATTTTTTCTTTTGTTTACAGTTGGTTTATTGACAATTTTAAATCTTTACAAAGTGATGTCTAACACATTCCAAAATCCAATGCAGTACTATTCTCACTCTTTATAATTAGATTGCAAGATAACATTTGAGTTGTTGAATCACAGTAAAGATTCTCTTGCATGAATTCATCTCTCCCTCGATTTTACATCATTCAAATATGAATTATCAAACTAATCTATATTAAGAATTTCCAAAAAATAATGGATGACCGTAAAATGATTGAAGTACAGACCAAATAGAAATTAAATACGAAAATTTTAAATTTTAATAGTTAGAGTTTAAGTTTTAAAAATCTTTTAAAAATTTCTATATTTAAGTTATTGTGTTAATAAAACACAAAAGATTCCAGAGCAACAATAAATCAAAAGAAGAAATTGTGGGCAGTGTTTGCAATTTTTGCGTTCTCTATGAGTTTTTAGAGCCAAAAAGGAATGAAAATTATTTATAAAAGCTTTTTCAATATGAAGGAATTTGTGTTTTGAAAAAGAGATTAAAATTCATCTTTAAAACTCAAAATCTGCATTCACAATTATAACACAAGGAAGCAAAATGCACATTTTCTGAGGTGCAAAGAATTTTAAAACTGACTTATTCAGGGGTACTGGATGAAAATTTGTATTTTTTCTATCTGCTCTGTTTTTCGCTATAACTTTTGAAAATACAAGGTTTAAAATGCATTGAAAAAATTTGTGCCCCTTTTACCAAAAGTGTACAGTTTTAAAAAAGATTTAGAAAAAAAGGTTCTAACTTCATGATCAATTTTTCTGAAGACTGTGAGTAATTTACCGTGACTTCCGGGACGAAAAAATTATAAAATAAAAAAAAATGGTAAATTTATTTTTTTTCCAAATCGTTGTTTATTTTACGAACAAAATCTGTATAATTTTTTCGGAAATTTGCCAGTTAGTGGCATTCTTTCCTGAAATCTGCATTGATCGATTAAATTCTAAACTAGTTAATTAGTTTTCTGACAAAAAATCGAGTTAAGGACGCAAAAGTTTTCCAAAATTAGTTTGCCAATGGGGATTTTTTTTATTATCGAACAATTTGCGCCGGGGGTCTTCAGATTTTCCCCAAAATTGAAAATTTGGTTCATTTTTGCGACTTAAAAACACATGTATTTTTTCAGATTTCTGACATTTTTATTTTTCGAGTTAGCTTCGATTAGATTTTTTTTGTAAATAAAAAAAAACATTTTTCAAAGCTACATAACTCTGTTGTTTCTCAACGGAAATTATAAAATAGCACATCAAAATGCATTGAAATTTTATCAGCTTTCCAAATAGAATAGTTGAAAAAAATTTAATAATAACCTTCAACATGAAAAGTTGTAAATAAACTTTAAATGGCGTCTAAAAGTACCGTCTGCACCACTGAATATTTTGCAAAAAATACCATTATATAGCTCGATTCATGATGCAACTTTCATCTGAAGACATCAAAGTGGGCCTTTAACACCTTGAAGAGTTATGAAAGAAATAATGACAATAAATCTCTTTTTTTTTGCATCGAAAACAAACAATGGTCGAACAACTGCACTCACTTATGGAGATAGCAAGCACTTCTAACAACATGGAAACAAAAGAACTTACTATAGCAGGTAAAAAACACTACTTTTTCGTGCTTTGTAGAGTGTTTGCAACAAAACTGTCTTTAAATTTTAATCAAAATTCTTAGTATCGTATTGTTAATGTGATATAACTAATAATGGGAATGTTGCTTTTACAACCTGGTCATATACTATATAACTTATTAACTTTTCGATCAAAGATCATTGTGAAGCATAATCAATGCCAATAGTAGAAGGTTCAGTCCCTGTGTTTAGGATCACAAAAATGTGATTAAAGAATTAAATATAGACATGCTTTACATTGTTTTTATATCGGGAGCTATGCACTGGACACCAAAATTCTTTTCCCATAGATCAAAAAAGTATGAGAAAGTGGCACAAATGTAGTAGAAATAATCGAAGAGCTCAGTATGGCCAGCCCAGGCTGTAAAATGATGAAAATATGATACTTTTACCGTATTCGTTTTCTCCATTCGCCCAGTTTTGAGGTTTACCATATGATCGATCTCGGTACTATTGGTCACCCTGATGCGATACTTAAACGCCTGAAAGTATACTTTCCAACAGGAGCATTTAACCACTGCCATAATGTTGCCAAGTTGTTTGTTCTATTGTTAAGTGTATGTATTGTTTTAATTCGCGGGAAAAGTTAAAATTTTAAATGGAGACAAAATAAAATTCCTCTTTTCCGCTAGCTGTTCGCGAAACAACAAGTGTTTATTAATCTTCCGAAATGGTCCGCCACAACATTTGGTGCCGTGACCAGGATGGGAAAGCTTTCGCCAAGAGTTTGTTACTCTTGCAGCGTTAAGCTACCCCATCCTGTAACCTAACCTAGCCTCGATCACGCCTAGTGTACTGCATTTGACAATAAGCCGCTATTACTATCGAGCCATCATCAGAAACTGGATTCAATCACAGATGACCCGTTTGGTGTACCGCAACTCGTCAGCACCCTGCGGTAACGACCCAATTCCGGTTCAGAAGTCCCTAGCCTCCCAACATTACCAACTGATCCTGCCTATAAAACCGAAAATAGAGGAACCCGTATGGATTGCACTGGTATTCAGGTCCAATACCAGCCATTCGGGCATCATCTGCTGTGCTGACTATCCAAACAGTACACGCTACGAATGGTACGTTGTCCAAGGATCTTAGTCCCATGTCCCAGTGAACCGGAATCCAATTCGACCCAAAACTCACCAAGTAATCCTACACCGAATTTTAATTGCTTAGCCGCATCTGTTATGGCTCAGCATCAGCCCATCACAGCATTTCTATTAGTCCCACGTCCAGGCCTGGAATCCAGTGTAACCGTTCCAGAAACCAATAATCCAATGTGTGCACGTACCAGTCCAGTCCAACAGCAGTCGTCCTGTTCAAGTGATCCAATTCCACCAGTTAATGCGGATCCAGAAAATGTTCCCGCAAAAATCCTTCGTACTTTCTGTCCAGTCATGTGATTCATTGTTCCAACATTGCAAGTCAACATTTGATTCAAAACAAAGTTAGGGCTACTAGTGATAAAACAATCGTTTTAGGTGGCCGGTATGATCGATCTCGGTACTATTGGTCACCCTGATGCGATACTTAAACGCCTGAAAGTATACTTTTCAACAGAAGCATTTAACCACTGCCATAATGTTGCCAAGTTGTTTGTTCTATTGTTAAGTGTATGTATTGTTTTAATTCGCGGGAAAAGTTAAAATTTTAAATGGAGACAAAATGAAATTCCTCTTTTCCGCTAGCTGTTCGCGAAACAACAAGTGTTTATTAATCTTCCGAAATGGTCCGCCACAACACCATACTAAAAAGAACATAATTCGTCGTCAGTGTTTTGCTACCTCGATCGCTCACACACGAATCTTCAGTGTTCCACCGTCCATTTTAAATCAAATCTGGGGAATTACGGATGCAAAAATTAGCGCATAAACTTCTAAAAATGACAGTAAAATGTGCATAACTTGTTGTGACCTGGTGCAAAACTAGGTACAAACGAATACGTTATTAGATTTTTGGATATAACATGAAGTCAGTTAAGCTGCAACAATCTACCGCCCCTTCTTTCATAACAGTCCCATATACAAAAATAAGCAAGCGAGACAATCAGCTTTTTCTGTTTTGGAATATATTTTTAAATTGTGACCACCACTATCAGCATAAACGGAAATCGTTTCTAGGTTGTCATAATAAATCGTTAGGCCTGAAATTTTCGAAATTGGGTTATTGGTAAGGTCGAGAGCACCATTTTTTTCATTATGGGACTGTTAATCGACCATATTTGAAACCTTTTTTCAAATCTACTAGCATAACAGTCCCATACAAAATATATGTTTTCTTTCTAAGACTTAAATTTGATCATTTTTTAACTTCTGAATGCAATTGTCAGAAAAAGAAACATACTTTTGCCAAAAAATATCATGAATTTCACATTGTAAGTTGAATCTTTTTATGATTTTTGATTGCATCCGATAGTTTTTCGCTCAGGAAGTCATTCCTAAGAAAGTCAGACCTGCCTTCGAAAACTACTATGCATCATTCGACATCAAGTGAGTTAAAAAAATGTTTAAATGATTCAAAGCAATAAACCATGGGAGCAATGGGACTGTTATTCAGGTATATTTCATATAGGACAGCCAAAAATTGATATTTTTTTTCGAAATTTCTAGAACAAAACCTCTTTTTTTAGTCTTTTATGTTGAAGCCTTATGTTGACCTAAAATTACGAAAATTCATATGGGACTGTTATGCGAGTAAGGGCAGTCTGAAAAGGACGAAAAAATAGTGTTTTTACCAGCTTTGATAAGTTCTTTTGTTTCCATGTTGTTAGAAGTGCTTGCTATCTCCATAAGTGAGTGCAGTTGTTCGACCATTGTTTGTTTTCGATGCAAAAAAAGAGATTTATTGTCATTATTTCTTTCATAACTCTTCAAGGTGTTAATGGCCCACTTTGGTGTCTTCAGATGAAAGTTGCATCATGAATTGAGCTATACAATGGTATTTTTTGCAAAATATTCGGTGGTGCAGACGGTACTTTTAGACGCCATTTAAAGTTTATTTACAACTTTTCATGTTGAAGGTTATTATTTAATTTTTTTCAACTATTCTATTTGGAAAGCTGATAAAATTTCAATGCATTTTGATGTGCTATTTTATAATTTCCGTTGAGAAACAACAGAGTTATGTAGCTTTGAAAAATGGTTATTTTTTATTTACAAAAAAATCTAACCGAAGCTAACTCAAAAAATAAAAATGTTAGAAATCTGAAAAAATACATGTGTTTTTAAGTCGCAAAAATGAACCAAATTGTCAATTTTGGGGAAAATCTGAAGACCCCCGGCGCAAACCCGTCAGATAATAAAAAAAAATCCCCCAATGTTTTATTTTTTCCCTTGTGGATTAATACTTTCCCATTATCAGTCAATTATTTTTTCGGTAACAACTCAATCCAGCAAGCTAACATTTGAAAGAGCTTTTTTCTGATTTAAAATCTAGCTTAAGGTTTGATACTCTACATCTGAAAATTTATCTATTTCAATTGAAATTGATAAATACTCTTCACTAAATTAACCCTTCATGGCTTCTCTTTATAATTGCTTTATAATTGTTGCTATTTTATTTGTTTCCGTACAGTTAAAATTGAAAATTTTGTATTATAACCGGAAATTCAAGAGCAAATTAATTAAAATGAAGTTTCAGAAACATCATACTTCAGTATCTGATTTTAATAATCTTATTTTCAACTAAATTTATATTTAGAGTGTTGATTTTTATTTTGAGAATTTGAAAAGTCAAAACCAGAATTTCGAACGAGGGTTGTGTTTCCAAATTGAAAATAATATTACGAAATCTGCAAATCACTATTCAGTAAATTACTCCAATGAAAATTTTGAACACCGTTAATCAGTTTGTAATGCATAGCAATAATTAACTAAAACTTATCTAAAAACTTTACTTTTTGTTTGGCCTAGCCCTAATATTCAGAAGCTCAACAACGTGTCTAAAATTTTCATTCGTAAAATGACATTTATAACAAGAAATTCTTTGAAGATCTTTAAAAGGGACAATTTCAAACTACTAGATATACAAATCATGACAATTTTCTTTTTATTAACATTTTTTGCAGTGAATATTATAAATATGCTGGTTGTTCTATAAATATTGAAAACGTTTGTTAAAAGATTTCATTATTCTTCTCTTATTTCATATTTTTCGAAATACTTCTGATTTTGTTCAGTGAAATTGAAGTGGAGAAGAAGGAGCAATGTGCATCATCCCTGTAAGATTACTTATACCGCATATATCTTTCATAAAGCATATTTTTTGTTCGATATCAGAATATTCAAAACACTGTTTTGATGCAACAGCCAACAGATGAAATAAATTTTCCACTTTAAATGGAGTTTCCCTTCAGACGCTTCTGGCCAGCACTCACACACACGCTCACCCCGAGTCCGTCCTCCTGGCACTGGGAAACCGAAACAGCTACCCAGGCACAAGTATTTTATCTACGTAGTTTTCTACCCTCCTTCTACCGAAGAAAGTTTAGGTGTTTTCAAGTATCGTTACTTTTATCCCGTTGGTTAGTTTCTAATTGCTTGCTGTCCCGTCAACTTGCAAGACGAATATTGGTGATTTGGTTTAAAAATACTTCCGTTGTATGTCAATCAAATATTGATTTAAAGTGCTTTCAATAGGACATTCAGTTTAACTCAGTGAATGATTTGAAAAAAAAAATTGGATAAGAATCTACGCATTCTGTAATTGCCGAGAGAAAATATGGCTACTGAACCATTGGAAACAACAATTGCAACCGATCCAGAGATTTCCACTTCCGTTGAATCTGAAGTGATACTAACTCCAATATATCCATATCGCTATCTGCTAATGACCTCGAATAAAAGTTTATATAACGAAGTAAAGACAATCGAAAAAGAGGTAACGGAACTATGTGGACAGGTGTGTAAAATAACCGCTTTGAAAGATGGCGATTTGTTGATACTGACCAAAAGCTTAGAGCAAGCTGAAGAACTTAAAAGGCTTACGGTGATCGATGAAACGATAGTTGTTCAGGTGAAAGATCACCCATCGCTAAACACTGGCCGTGTTGCTTTGGTTTTTGATTCGAACCACTGCAGCGCAGACATTTTGTCACAGCTAAAAAAGGAGAATCAGGGAGTGATCGGTTTAAGGAAATTGTCCAGAACGCCGACGGGGCGTCCTGCAGAGAAATCGTACATCGTTAGCACCGAGAGTCGAATCTTGCCCACACAGCTGAAACTCTTTTCCGAAATCATTCCAGTCCGGCGTCATTATCCTGCTCCCCTGAGATGTTTTTCCTGTTGGGAATTCAAGCATAGCAGTCGGTTTTGTAAGCGAACCAGAATCTGTCCATTTTGTAGTAAACGTCACGTGAAGAAAAAGTGTACCGGGCCTCTCAGATGTCCAGCTTGTCTTGGAGATCACGATGCATTCTCCATCGAATGTACCGTTCTCACATACGAAATGGCTATCGTTAAACTCAAGGAGGACAAAATGATCGGTTGGACTGAAGCCCGCGAGGTTGCAGAGAGTCTCTACACCGACCCAGGCAAATTCACCATCGACGACAACTTGGACGACGAGTGCACGAAACTGATCAAATCACTGGAAGAAGCGCAATCGATGGATGAGTTGAAATCGCTAGACTTGGCCTGTAAGAATGTAGATATGATTAAGTCAATGTTCCAGGAACAGATCAGACAGGTCAAAAAGATGCGCAATCAAATGGAGGTAGAAATGATAAGACGCAGCAAGTCCGATATCAAAGCTAAACAACTGAAGAGAGAGCTAGAGACTTTGAGAGAGGAAATGCAAACTTTGCAACGTCAGGTACGCGCTTCGAAAGAAAAGGGCAGTTCATTGAAAAGTTTGCAAGATATCGCTACACAATGTGCTAATGAAGAAAAAAGCCCTACGGAAGTAAAAACAACACAAACCGTTTCCGAAGAGTTGCCGATTGCACAAAACTTTTCCATTGGATCGGACGAGGAAGACGTAAATACAACAACGTGCGCATCGAAAGAGACTGAAGAATCAAATTCAGAAGACGCGAAGCAGGCAGAGCTAGAAGCGATGACGGAAAGTCTTGAGCTAGTAACACTTGACAAACAGGAGGATGGCCGTCTATCATCACACTCCTCGTTTGAAATCATTAACACCGAAGATGAGAATGAATCCTAATTAGATTAGTAGACCTTAATTTTTTTACATTCATTTCTGTACAAAACTTTATATTGTCTACACTTACTCACAGAGGACCCAATAATTCATGGCTGTTCAATGGGTATCCGAATTTTTACTCGGCTTAAAAATAAGAAATAATAATAATGAAAAAAAAAACAAAACTTTTTATATTTTTGTCAAAAGTATTGAAATAAATGATTTGAGACATAACAAAACTTATTGTGACTTTTTTTAAAGAACAGTTCCTCACTCAATTATGTTTATAAAACAGAAGATAAAGAGTTGTATTATCGGGTGTGTCGAATGAATTTTTTTAAATTTCGAAAAGCTTGTAGTCTAAAAAGTCTTCTTACTTTTCTTTTTGGTCAAAACGAACGACAGAATTTTTGTGAGATTAAGGTTCCTGGATTTTTATTTGAATTTTTTTATGGAAAAAGCGATAATTTGTTCGTAGAAAGTCACTTTTTCTGTTTTTCTTGAACATTTTGTTCTCAAGCGATGCAAATGAAATTGCTAAATTGTTTCATTCTGTTTTCATGAAAAGAATTCAGCAACACTTCCAGATTTTCCGTCCTATTATCAGCAATAATTTTAACAAGAAAGTATTGATTTTAGAGCCTTGAAGAGTTCTGATGAAATGATCACCAATAAATTTTCTATCGTATGCAAAAAAAAAAAATAGAATTGCCAGAATTTCATGATCTACTTTTAGTTTTATATTTATCATATTTCTGTAAAGTATAGCAGTATATAATTACACCACTAAAACCGGTATGAAATTGGCTTTATGGTGAATATAAACTTAACAAGGAAATCTCGCGTTAATATACTTAAAATCTAGTGCAAAGTTTAATTTAAGTCCAAGAAAATCTGAGAAATTTCAAATTGACAAAAAGTTTGAAAAACAGCTACCTTTGATAAATTACTCAAAAAATCTGTGTTTCGTATTTTGACCATCTAAAAAAGCAAAAATGTGACAATATATAGCTTCTAACTTCGAATTCTTTGGACATTAAGTGAATTTTTTCAGCATTCTATAGCTGATCTACTTTGAATCAGTGTTCCGAAAATCACTCGGAAGAAACGCTCATGATAGGTTTCTAGTTGGAAACATTCAAAGCCGATTGCTGCTGCCTGTTGTTCCCTAGAGATTCGGAAAAGCGACAATGCGAAGTCAATGTAAACAAGATTCAAAAGCGAGAGCAGATTCGCATCTAAGTCGATCTCTCAAGCTCACTACCTGGTGTATCAGAAGTGATTGAGACACTGACTGATACAAGATCCAATTCGAAAATCCACTCACTCACTAAAACTCAATCAATGCGGCCTTGCATCGGTTCATACAGCATTCGATCATCGATCAGTAAACGAGTGAGTAAGTGAGTGATTGAGCAAGAAAAGTTATTGACTAAAAGAAGAAACTGAAAATCAGGTAGCTCCTCACTCAGTTAGGAATTCCAACTGGAGAAGAAACGTCTCTCTTGCAAATTTTATTTCTTTGATTCTCGGAGCAGCGCTGTCGAACACAATCTTTGCCCCGCTGGGAGATAAACCAACCGACAATTTAGGTTTTGCTTTCGCTGTTGAAAACGTTTCAGTGTCTCTCATGAGAATTGAGTGATTTTCGGAACACTGCTTTGAATAACGGAAAACTGAAGTGTTGTAGGTAAATAAAGTCTGAGAAACATATTTGAGTTATATTACGAGATTTCCAAAACTATAAATTTTGCAAAAATCGGTTGAGAAACAAGAGAGATTTATTAATTTTAGTTAGGAATGTCAAATTGATACTCCAGGGCCGAGGGTTGAGAAAATCTTCTACAGGGTCCAGCAATTGAAGTGCTACGTTGGAACTTACAAAACATTTGATCAAAACAAAAACTTTTTCTTTCAAATTTAATACGATTACATCAAAACAGATCATATTTTTTTCCATTGGCGCCTTTCGATTTGTCCTTGGGCTTAACCACTCGCTGCAGAAGCACAAGGCACATATTCTAAAAAGCCCGCAGGTGGTTTTTGTGGTATTTTATCCCAGGATTCAACTAGATGGCGCTTCCAACCCGTCATGTTTTGTAGAGTAGACTTCGGGCTTCTGTATACCCTAGACAGCCAAGTCCATAGGGTTCAGGTCCGGCGAACTCCCCGACCACTCCGTACTCGAAATTAACCCTCGAAAAAATATCGCACACAAAAATTGGGACCTCTTTCCTTCGTAAGCCAATGCGAAGTTCTGCTGAAAAACCACCAACCAAAACCAAAAATAGGACGTGAGGATTCGATGGAGTGAGGAGATTCGATACGTAAATTGATTGATCTACACCTCTTCAGGGTGTTCGGTTGATCTTCACCAGGGAAGTACGGGAGATTCCGACTCAGACCTTTAATGTTTAAGACAGATTTCTGTCGTCTTGTGGCCGTTTGCATAGGTTCGTGATCACGAACGAATCACGATATTCGTCAAATTTTTCATGCGCGGATCGCGTAAGCTGCGCCTTCGCCATGTCTACCCGCTCTTGCTTCTGTTCAAACGAGAAGTCTTGAAATCTTAGGATCTTGTTGTTGTTTATTGTTGTTTATTAAAAAAAACCATCTGACTTAAATGTCTTAATGGTTTACTTACACGCAAAATAATTTTCACTCAAAAAGTAAGTGACATCTGTAGTAAATTCTCGCCATACGTAATTTCATTTGAATTTTAAGTGATGGGTCAAGTGAATTCACTTAAGTGACCGGTCAAGTGAATTAGGTACACTATGACGTTCGAGTGAAATTTATCTGAATTTCTAAGTAAGTTTCAAGTTAATTATCTCTCGCGTTTTTAAATAAAAGAACATTTATAGAACACCACTTCGATTTCAAATACTTAGGGGAGATGAGGGCATAACGAGCACCCAGGGCATAATGAGCACTCCTTTTTTCTACATAAGTACGTATTTTCTTAAACAAATTTTCATAAGAACTTGTTTCGTACTACCCATAGTATTAATTTTTCAACAAAAAAGAAATATTTTTTTCATCTTTACAGAAATATTTAATAATAACCAGCTAGGTTCTCAAGTGACGAAAATATTATAATTTTTGAGCACCACCAAATAAGCTTTTATGACCTTTAAATCATCTTGATCTGAAATGTACGCACTGCAACATGATCTACACATTGTTTCTCAATTTTCAACATCATAAAATTTTTGATTTTTCACTTTAATCAATTTTAAAACGCGTTTTTACTTTAATTTGCTCACTAGAGGCGAACAGAGCACTTTCAATGAAGGCATAATGAGCATTTTCTGCTGGGAATCTAGCAGCGAATTCAACTCGATGAAGTCAACTGAATAATAGAGCTACAGCTTGACTTGTTTCATCTGTCGATTTAGCCTATTGGTTAGGTGTCTGAGAGGTAATCAGTAGACTCGAGTTCGATTCCTGTTCGAGCGGATTTTTTTTTGCACATATTATTCATGATTAATTTTTTTTATTGTTACATTATACGGCTAATAGCATCAAAGCATCATCCGTCAAACAAAACACCAGAAACATAATGTATGAGCATGTGTTAATTCTTTAAATTCTACAAACAGACCTAGATTATTTTGTTATTGCTTTGTTTGATGAATCTACGCCTCACCGTTTAGTGCAATCATGATCATGAATGATAAATGAAAAAAAAATCACCTCCACCAGGAATCGAACTCGAGCCTACTGATTACCTCTCCGACGTCTAACCAATAGGCCAAATCGTCAGACGATACAAGTCAAGCTGTAGCTCTATTACTCAGTTGACTTCATCGAGTCGAATTTGCTGCTAGAACCCCCGGCAGAAAACGCTCATTATGCCTTCATTAATGGTGCTCATACTGCCTCGGGGGGTTTCTCATTATGCCTCTACAGTGACTGGTTTTCAGCTTTCGGCAAAAATTTTTAAAATGCATTTTTAAACGTTTTTATCTACTTTTTCAAGTTTCATCCAATTAGGCAATAGACTATTTGAGTGTCTGAACACGAAACAATGATGTAATTTACATATTACAGCTGTTCTCTATGGTTAAATAAGCATTTTCCTTAAGGTGGCCATTATGCCCCCATCTCCCCTACATTACGCTTTCGCCATAAATTTATTGATTGGAAAATTCCATCGTAATCCCAAGGCAGATCGGTTACTGCGGGTAGTGCGACTTCTAAATCTTCCCTGCTGCAAACCAGAAAATCTGTCCAGTCCAACCCACAAGCTGAAACATGATAACACCTTTAAAAAACTTTTTATTACATCACGTTTAACACAAACTACCCCCAAAATCGTCTAGTAAAGAATTGGGAAAATTCAAATCCAGCATAAGCTTTAAACGCTGCTCTATAGAATTTGCCATCTTGACTCTGAAAATAAACACAATTACAACCCGACATTCACTTGAAATTCAAGTGATGGGGAAGTGAATATTTTTTCTCACTTCAAATTCAATGACGACTGAAGTGAATTTGGATGAATTCACTTGAAATTTAAGTGGCTGCCAAGTGAAATGTATATGTAGCACTTGAATGGAAGAAAATCACTGGATCCTTGTTTTTAAGTGAAAAATCATGTGTATTTTAAAGGTGAATTTGGGTTCAGTGTAATCTAGGTCTATCTAAACATACATTCAAAGTTTTCTTATTAGCTTGTTCTTAATTGGTCACTATTGCTGGATTCGATCAAGCGTTTAAAGGTTGCAGCTGAGACATTAAGTCAAAGAGAGCATAGTTGCGTCAGAAGCTTACTTTTGCACAACGCAGGGGGTCATTGCTACCATAGCGCGTATTTCTTGATTCCAGTGATAGCCAGACACGATTTCGCAGGATTTTTTCGCCACAAACAGTGATTGGCCAATATAATGGCGATTCGACAGCGTGTGGAGGCCAAGCAAAGCGTAGCGTTGTGCATAAGGTGGCATATTTCGAGGATTATCCCACGGTAGATCACGCAGAGCATAACGTACGAATTTTCGTTGAACCGCTTCGAAACGCGCCACCCATGTAGTTTCGAATGGCCACCACACCAGATTTGCAGATTCTAATATTGAACCATCCAGGCAGCAATATAGAGCTCGTAGACAAACAGGATCTGTAAATTCTTTACTCAGACGTATGACAAACCCCAGCATTCGGTTGGCCTTTTAAAGTGTAGTACAGTAGTATTCCTTGAATGTCATAAGACTATCCGAAACAACGCCAAGGTCCTTTATTTGATTAACACGTTGTAGAAGTTCGCCCTGGATATTATAGTCGTACAAAAATGGAAGTTTCTTGCGTCCAAATGTTATGATACAGCACTTAGAAACGCTTAAGGCCAGTAGGTTGACAGCACACCAGTTCACTACTGTATCGAGGAATTGCTGTATTTTCTGACAATCTGCCAAACTATTAACGTTCAGAAAAATTTTCAAATCGTCCGCGTACACAAGTACTCCGCATCCAAAAAGCAGCATGTTAATATCATTGCTGAACAGGGTGAATAATAAAGGGCCCAAATTACTTCCTTGTGGTACTCCTGAAGTCGGAATGAAATCTGAAGATTCAGATGTTCCGATTTTAACAGGAAGACGACGATTTGTTAAATAGCCTCTGATCCAGGCACAAAATCTCTCAGATACTCCCAGGCGTTCTAGCTTTAAAAGTAAAATTGAGTGATAAACTGAGTCAAACGCCGCAGTGATGTCCGTGTAAATTGCGTCGACTTGTTTGCCACAATCCATATAAGATATGCAGAATGATGTGAATACTGCCAGATTAGACGTTACCGAGCGTTTCGGAAAAAAAACCGTGTTGATTGTCCGAAACTCTAACTAAGTTTTGTATACTTCGAAATAATCACTCCTAAAGTTTTCTAGCTGTTCAATTGCCGGACCCTGTACATTAAAGGGTGATACGGTCAAAATTTGGTCAATATCAACTTGAAGTATTTCTTTCAATTTTGCATTTAAAAAATCTGAACACCCCTCATTTTGAAGGTGTGTGTGCGTAGAATGTTGCTTCTATTTTGATTTTTGAATTCACTCTTCAGTTGTCAAAATGCCGTCCAAGAAAGAAGAGCAGCGTATCAAAATTTTGCTCGCGCATCGCGAAAATCCAAGCTACTCGCACGCAAAGCTGGCAAAATCGCTAAAAGTTGCCAAATCAACCGTTACAAATGTAATTAAAGTGTTTGGGGAACGTTTGTCGACAGCCAGGAAGTCTGGATCGAGGGGAAATCGAAAACCGAAAGCCGCTGAGACGACAAAGAGTGTTGCCGGTAGTTTCAAGCGAAACCCTAACCTCTCTCTCAGTGATGCCGCAAATAAGATGGTTGTATCATCTACAACGGTGCATCGAGCCAAAAAACGAGCCGGACTATCACTTACAAGAAGGTAGTGACTCCAAATCGCGAAGATAAACAAAATACGACGGCCAAAGCGCGATCCCGGAGGCTGTACACGACGATGCTGACGAATTTTGACTGCGTGGTAATGGACGACGAAACCTACGTCAAAGCCGACTACAAGCAGCTTCGGGACAGGAGTTTTATACGGCAAAAGGAAGGATAAAGGTAGCAGATATGTTCAAGCACATGAAACTGTCAAAGTTCGCGAAGAAATATCTGGTTTGGCAAGCCATCTGTACCTGTGTCTTGAAAAGCAGCATTTTCATAGCTTCTGGGACTGTCAACCAAGAAATTTACGTGAAAGAGTGTTTGAATAAATGTCTGCTGCCTTTCCTGAAGAAACACGGTTGTTCCGTACTGTTTTGGCCGGATTTGGCATCTTGCCATTACGGTAAAAAGGCCATGGAGTGGTACGCCGCCAACAACGTGCAGGTGATTCCCAAGGACAAGAACCCTCCCAACACGCCAGAGCTCCGCCCGATTAAGAAATATTGGGCTATTGTCAAGCGGAACCTTAAGAAGACCAAAAACCTGCTAAGCAGCAGTTCAAGGCAAACTGGCTTTTTGCGGCGAAGAAGGTAGACAAGGTGGCTGTACAAAATCTGATGTCAGGGGTTAAGCGTAAGGCCCGGCAATTCGGATTTGGAAAAGCGGAAGCCTAACTGAATATTTTTCCTGAATTTTATACTCACTAAACTTGAAAAAGAAATTTAATTTGATTTTTTAATAAACGATTTCACCGATTTACACGCGTTTTCCCTTGACCAAATTTTGACCGTATCACCCTTTATTGCATCTATGCCTTTACAAGAACACAATAAATGCTTTAAAATCTAGAAAAATTCAACAATCTGAAGGATGCTGGGGCAAATGCAACTGCAAACAAGTGAAGTGATTATTTCTTGACATATCATTTTTTTTAAATTGGTATTGACTAGTATTTTATGATGATTTACAATCTATCGTAAAAAAATAGTTGTGAAACAAATTATATTTGAGGGAAGCTTCCCGGGCCGCACAGGCATGTCTTGAGAGCCGCATGCGGCCCGCTGGCCTCGGTTTGCTCATTCCTGGTCTAAATAATTACTCACCGGAATAATCCTGCGGTATTTTGTAGCCCTTTTTCCGACTGTTGCCGGACTTGGAGTTAAACGCGTGAAACACCTTATAGTTCCTCATAAACCGATACAGCAGGAAAAGCTCCCCGGTTGTTGGGCTAGCTGAGGTGGAGGATTTCTTCTTCTGCTTCTGTTGTTTCCGTTCCGAGGTGCTGGTCGATTCCGCGGAACTAGAGGAGGTCATGGTTTGATCCCCGGAAGATGATCCGGTCGCATCGGAAACGTAGGACAGCCGAACCACTCGGGGAAGTGAAAATTTGTCCAGAAATTGTTCGGCAATCAGCGGCTCTCCGGCGGATTCGTTACTTAGCTTCGATCCCTTGCTCTCTCCCGTGGAACAATCGCCACCGGATGAGAGGGAGTTGAGCTTGTATCGTTGTTGCCGCTGGCGTAGAATGGCCGCCGTTTCGATTTCGTTCCTTCGGGCGAACCGGGCGTTTTCGAAATCCGCCACCGAGAACATGTTGGCGCTCGTGTCGTGGGAGTTGAACCTCCTCAGCTTCGGTTTGTGGCCATCGCGACCCGATGAGGATACTATTGCCAGTGGGAGGTTAGTTTGCGAATTGAAGGTGGACGCTATCGAGTTGGTCCCCATGGCCATTGCAGCTCCGGCACCGGCTGGATTCGGACCATTGGTAAGGTTCATGTTGTGACCGATTTTGGCCAGGAAAAAGATGGGATTTTGCTTAAATTTCCCTTTCTTGCCGAGCTGTTGCTGTTTCTGCTGTTGCTGCGCCGTCGCCACTGGCATGTGCGGACTAGATTGGATCAACCAATTGGCCAGATGTCGTTGGCGCTCGAACTCGACGTTGGCCCTCTGCATATCGGCCATCTTCAAGGCATCGGTCATGCTGGGCGCTGTAAGAAAAGAAAAAAAGAAAGATTAAAAACAATCCTAAGAATGACAGTTTCGCTTACGAGAATAATGAATCTATCCTTACTGAAGTCATCAAAATCAACAGATATTGAACAGATGATAGTTTGTTTTCAAAGTCGTCGTTGTCGGTGCATGAAGTTCGCAAATGATAATCAAGATATCATGCCTGCAAGCTCACTGAAGCAGCAGAGTAAAAAAGATTAACGTGTGTAACAATGTGCCGCCCCCCGTTGTGCAATGCCGTGAAGCGTAAAACACCGGCGGGTGGCCCTAAGATCACCGCCCTCACCTTCCGGAACCTATTATACAACCACAGAAACATTACCATCATCATTGTCGTCATAATGATAATGGTTATTACTGCAGCGACACCAGAAACAATTTAACTATCCGACAGAAGTCGCGAGATCCATAAACCTACAAACTGTCTTTGCCATTTTAATTGCACATCCGACACAGGCCGTGCCATAAGGTAGGTTCCAACTGGGATGACCCTGTCCGTGACTGGTTGTGCGCATGTGCAATCAAGCGACCAACCAACCGTGGCCATAAGTCAATGACAAGTATAGGACCCGAGTGTCGTATGTCTTTTGCAGTCGGAAATTTGAATGATGGTTTCATTTTTGGACGAGGAACTTGATTTGGTAGTTGTTCATTGTTCATAGGTTTTAAAAATTTGGAATCGAAAAGAGGTAACACTTATGAAGATATCCAACAAGCACTACTCTCATTTTATTGAATAAATTTTGTTGATATTTTTAAAATTTGCGATACTTACCTTCTCGTGGAAATATTAAAGTATGGTTAAAACCGAGAATTTTTGTGATTTTCTCACTCAGAATTACATTTCTGATTGAATATTGCAATTGCCGCAGAGAAAACTTGGATTTTGAAACAAAACAAAACTGACTTTGAATCAAAAAATTCATTTTTTGGTATCAAACTCTTGCTTTCTTTGAATCAATGAATTATAGTTTTGATTCAAATGAATAATTTTGGAAAGAAAGAATAATTTTTTTGAATCGAATAATTTAGGACTTTGATTTTAAAGAAATTCTTTGATTTAAAAGACGTTTGTTCAATTGCATATTTCTTTTGAAACAAAATAAATTTTCTTTCAACCAAAGAAAAATGCTTTCAGAGAAAAGGAATAATTTCTTTAACAAAAAATTTTTTAAACTTAGAGTTATTTTGGATTGAGCAAAAAGAATAAAACAGAAAAACAGAATTGAGTTTGGCCGCGGTTGTGTTAACAATCTAAACCAGTTAATCAGAGTTAGCTTAGGAGAATTCAGGATGAAGAATGGTAAGTGTATCCGTTTATAAATAAAATAGGAAATATTTAAGAATTTCTATAAGCGCTTGCATTGTTACAGGACCACTGCTCATTCCACCCCAATAGTGGTTAGTATCTTCGGTCCGATCTTCAGCGGCAACAACCAGTCGGATGGCGAGGAAAGCCAGCAACGGGACTTGCTTCCGGAAGTCAGCCCACGAAGAAATGCCTTCACGCCAGACTGGTAAACTTTGTCACCGAAAATTAGGATCGGATCATTCAATTATATAGTGAACCAGTGTTTTTGTTAAGTTCGTGAATAAAAAGGAATTGAAAATGTTATATTTTTCTATTTATTGTTTAAAAATTCCTAATAGCAACTTCGGAACAACAGAAAATATTTCTTCCAATTGGAATAAATGGCAAAGAGTTCAATGAATAAATGCTTTTAAATCTAAATCTTTGTTACATTGTAGGAAACGAAAACAACCTTGTATTAAATGAAACTGTTTTTTGTTTCAAATGATTAGAATTTTGATTAAAAGATTTTTCAAAAGAAAAATTCTTCGAAACAAAGAAAAATGCATTTGAACCAAAATAATTATTATTTATCCCAAAATCAAAGGAAAAAATCCTTTGTTTTTGCGGCACTTTCCTTAGAAATAAAAAATCTTTTCGCTGCGTGTACCTTTTTATACCTTGAATTTTCAATTAATCATGTTATTCGTTTGAAGTGTTTTTCGGCATTGTTCAAAATATTTTAAATTATAATTTATGCACGCTCACTTTTTTTAACCATTTATGCTCGAAAAATAACATTTTTTTGGTTTGTGTCATACAACTCCCAATTTGGATACTTTTTAACGTTTTTTTTTCAGAAAAATTAACCGGTCAATGAAGTTCTCATGCAAAAATGGTTAAAAAAAAATTAAAAAAATGGTTAAAAAACACAAAAATTAATTGTTTGAGTGTCATTTTGACTGAGCGTTTTTTGCAGCGCGGAAAAAAAAAAGTTTTGCATGTAGCTGATTGAAATATCGATAAAAATGGAAAAGAAACAGTAGCTTGACCTGGATACCCTCGCTTTCATGCAAAAAGGTATATTATTTTTGTGTTGATTACCCTCTGGGATAACGAAAAACAAGTTCCAAGGTGGCTTACTGCCGGAATCTCAGTTTTCTTTGGCGGGAGTTGTTCCTCCAAACTCTCCTGCGAGATAGTAAGGCTTCCGCTAGTAAACCAGACTATCTTCCTGCTATGCGTTTGATGATAAATGTTTTTAAAACGGATCTTTTCTTACAAGGTTTTCATCCAGGAGTCAGGAGTGTGGCAGTTGAAGCACTGGTTGAAGTTTTAGTGCCGCTGAAAGTTCCTACAGAGCTCAATCAAATGGACAGCAATCGTGATGGTCCGTATGCTGATTTCCACCCGGAATTAGAACGGCCGCTGCCTCTTAGTGGTTTGTCAAATAGGAATTAACCGGGGGATTCAATATCAGGGGAACGAAGTGCGCTGCATTTTTATGTGGAACCATATGTCCCTGTATGGATTTTCAACTAAAGGGCTAGGTTTTTACTCGAAACTGCAAGTGCAGGGAAGAAATGCATGTTTGCCAAGACGATAACGTTACCGGTTGTGTGAAAAACAATGACACGGAGTAAAATTCCCTCCAAGATTTTCACACCCGAGAATCGAACAGTCCGCTTTAGATTGAATTACAATGTGAAAATGAACAGGTTTAAAACAATTCGCACTAAAGCATGGATCACTACAAATCTGGACGCATTAAAAAAGGTCTATCTCGGAGCTATGTAAACGAAATAAAAATGTTTCGTGCTCAAATTGTAGAGTTTTCACTGCACTTTTAAGGAAAAATAATAAAAAAATTATTCCGGGCACTCCTTCTTGTACATTTCATAGTCCATGGTCTTGTTTTTCACAAAAAACCGGGGTTTTTCGGCCGCAGCTCCAAATATCTTGCCAGATCAAACACTTTTCTGCAAAGTTATTGGCAAAAACGAATTTGAACTTGATGGGGACATCACTCCGACCAGTGGCTTTGTAAAATTTTTGGTCAGGAAGCCTCCTCAAATCAGATTTCGCGATTTTTGAACCAGACCACATCGGGTTTTTGAACGTAGGTGTCCAAAATTAATTTTCGTCTCGCGGCTTCTATCACGTGTAACTTTTGTGGAACAAAACGAATCGTAATTAAATTTTCAGCCCTGATAGAGGAAACATTTCCGAACAAAGTACTGTCAACAAATTCCAGATCCGACAACTAGGAGCGCTATGGTATAATAAATAGTGCGTCCAGAATTCTGATGATCCATGCTTTATTCTGACAATGAAAAGAATAAAATCCCCCAATTAAAATGAAACATCCTAAATTGAAAAAAAAAACCGTTATTCGATTCTTCTTGATATTGCGGTGCGGTTGAAAAATAACCATTTTCAAAATTCTCTGCAATAAAACGTTGCGGTTAAAAAGTAACACCATTCCCACTTTTCAAGAGAAAGTGACTTTTATGAGAAAAAAAATCACTTAAACCGGAAAAGTGTGAAAATGATTATTTTTTAGCCGAAAATGGTTTTTGCAAATCCGGCGTATGGGAAACAAAATTTCCCATAAATTATATTAAGCCTTTCCTGTACTTTAAACATGCTGGCTAAAAATAAAATAAATAACATTGATATCGTTCCTTTGCTATTACCAGAAGGCTCCATGTCAAATTTAAGTCCATTAGCGCAGGTTGTTCGCCCATGCAGAGGGTTTGTATCAAAGGCGAACACAGAAGCTGCTGTTGATAGCAAGAATTGATATAAGATAATTTTTTACTTTACTTCGTGTAGAAATGTGGAATTTTTAACGGTTGTACTTTCACCCCCCATCATTCGAACTTTTGCGCCATAGATGGGGTAAAAGTACGGTTCGATATATGTTTGGCATTTTCACTACTGCTATTCAATCCGTCATCTGATTTTCTTCGTAATTTTTTAAATGTGAATTAAAAGTCAAGAGATCAAGTGCTGTTTTTTGTTTTTTTTTTAAACTACTGTAAAAATATGATACTCATAAAGTCGTATTTTATCCCACCCTATTTGTTAATTTCCCAAAAACAGTAATTTCATTATTTATTTCGTTTTTCTCAAGCAACTTCAGATGAGGACGAATGAGGAGAATTTTTGGAGAAAATATCAGACTACAACTTTGCTAAAAATGAGTTTTTCAGAAACGGAAGAAAAAAAAAATCCTGGACAAGGTAGTTTTTCGTAAAGATATTCTAGCAACACTGCCTAAATAAATCGTACCATGTTCAGACCCAGGGGAGGAAGACTGGAATTACTGTCGAACAGTAAAAAGACGAAACAAAAACGATCCAGCGATTTCTGTATCGTCTTTTTACTGTTCGGCAAAAAGTCAGTAATTTTCGAAAAGATTTGTAATCGTTTAATTTAAACTTTTGAGGATAAGTTTCGTATAGCGAGTCATGTAACTCAGTTGCTTAGGCGCAAAATTTAAGTATCCTGAGTTAATTGCAGCTGATTCAAAAGTAAACAACGAAATCGAATATACTAGCTAGATTATCCAATGCAAGTCTGCCAACTTTGTCGTAAATATAAATTTTTGAATTATATAACAATGTTGTTCGGTCCATGGGAATTACCAAAAATTTTATTCTGGTATTTTGGCTATTTTTAGAACAACCATTAATCAATCAATTATTATTTATTGGTTTCGAAAGCTTCAACGAAATTTGAGCTAAATAACACGTCTGAACCTTCAGAAATGTGCCAGAAATGTGCCATAACACAAAACCCAATTAAATAATTGCTAAATGCTAAACAAGTGGTTTTGACATAAAAAAAATATTGAAAATCACTCTAAGTATAAGAAAGTAAAATTTGAACCTTGGCACTGGTGGGTAGATTCATAAGATATATTTGACGTTTGAACGATTTTTTTCATTTTTTATTCAGTCTTCCTGCCCTGGTTCAGACTTATTGTTAGAACGAGAAAGTTGTTGATTTTAAAATCGTGAAATATACTGGTAAAATAATGTACATAAGGTTCACAGGGATAATTTGTGAATAATTCTTTGAATATGTTACTTCTTTGTCCAAATAGCCTTAGATATAGAAAATGTGCATAGTACTATTAGTAAGACATTGTTCAACTAATTTACTAAGTTATTGTTCATGATTTACGGAGAGTCAGAAAGTAAACGCTCATTTTTCTCTTTCATTTAAATCAAAATTTAAGATAACTTAGATGATGGTCTAGAACATTTTTTTTTAGATTTTTAAATTTTTCCAATTGTTGTACGCAGTTTCGATCACTGTGCGATGACGGTCATGATGATTGTGACAATGATGGAAATGATGATGAGCAGATAAATATTATTGTTCATAATTATGGAGTGAGAAGGAATTAATCGATGAACGTTTGTTACGTTTGAATTTTTTCGATAATTTTCAAAGTTAATTTGATATGATATAAGCAGTATGGCAACACTTTTTCCCAATAAATACTCACCCTGGCATTAAAAATGTTTGAACGTGCAACTGAAACAGGAAAAAACCCGGTCTGGAAAATTTGGAAAGAAAATCGACAAATCAGATG
Source organism: Uranotaenia lowii (assembly GCF_029784155.1). Lineage (NCBI taxonomy): Eukaryota > Metazoa > Arthropoda > Insecta > Diptera > Culicidae > Uranotaenia > Uranotaenia lowii. Next base: position 188,275,325 of record NC_073692.1, on the reverse strand, counting down.
GAAATTGGTCCGAATTCAGACGAAATTCGCTTGCAAATTCCCCACTGGGAACTCCGATGTTTTTTTTCTCAAAAGTTGGCTACGTTGAAAAGTCGTCTGTCAAAATCTCGTCAAGAAAAAAATCATTCTTTCGGAAGTTCCGGTGCTGAGGCGGTGGAAGCGCTACGGCGAACTGCGGACAGAGCCACCGAATCGCAGTCTAACTCCCGGGTGGGAGAGAATCCCTCGAGCAACCAGTCGGCGAAGGAGGAATCCTGACCACAAAGTCCGGCCGCACAAGTTGCAGCAAACCGGCTGTGGTTTCTGGGAACCGAAGAGAAAACGGCAGAATCTAAGAAGAGCAACCGGAAGAGGGGTCTGAATCGACCCCTTTTTTGATGACCCCCTCACCACATTTCACGTGAGCTCGAATTTTGCACCGGCACAACCAGCGCCGTCACAGTGGCATTTCGCATCGACAGCAGGCGCGGGAGTAAATGCGCATCGTGTACGACCGCATTCGCAGGTTAAGCTAGCGTTGGCAATGAACCGATACAATGGAACTCCAAACGGGTGGTTGCACAGGCGGAAGCATTCGTCTGGCCAGTTGGCAAGAAAGCTCCGAACAGGAAGATGCAGATGTACGATTCCGGATCAGCATGCGACGTGGCAACTCCGGATCAAGTGCCAGTTTGCCCGTGACGTCACCGGAAGAAACGGCTGCAACCAAGACGCATCGCAATCTTTCGTGGATCATAGGGAGAGTGTGTCGTTTTGTTGTAAACGCCCCAGAGGCCTTGGAAAACGTGAGTATTCACAAGCAAAACGGGAAATGAGAAATGGGAAAGGTTGCGCAATATAAAAAAAAATTAAAATGAATGATCTTTATTTATTGGGCTACCGAAAGCCGAAAATCCTTTGTCACACGTTTACACCATTTTGTTTGGCTTATTTTGGATTGTATAGTTGTTAGTGGCGGTCAAAATTATTGCTGTGATTTGTTTAGCAATTACGGACATTGCAATTAGGTGAAAAGTTTAAAAAGATCTCGACTTATGATCTGTAAGTAGTGAAAATAGAGAAAGAAAGTATGTGCTACTATGAAACCTGTCTTTAGGTCGATTGCAAGCGCCGTTTAATTCCAGCTTTGAGTAAACCCCATCACTACAAAGACTTGTTTCCCCCTCCTTCCTCTATGAGAGCAATGTGGTACAAAGAAGGTGATGAACATACACGCGCACTATTACAGAACTCGTTATTCAAAAAGTAAAAAGGTAAAAAAAGCCTACGTCACTTGCCAGGATGTTTATGTATCCTAGGCGAGAATCGTAAACAGCAGATCTTTAGAGCCGGAGCTAACAGGAGCCACATCAGCCGATAAGAAAGAGAAAATTCTACATGAAATACCGAAAGTGTTCCAACAATTACAACTCGTATCCTTTAAAAATTGGGTTTGATTGTTTATTTAGCAGCACATTTTCTGAAGCACTTATTTTTCCTTTATATATTGTTTGATTTAATCTTGTTAAAACCTTGATAATCTTGATAATCTTGTTGATTTGTTATATTGTAAAAATTTATTGATGAAACTAGTAAATCATTTCAGTTGAAAGTGATTTTTTTTAATGGAAATGCTTTTTTTTTAATAACTATTTGTTCTACTGAAATCAAAATCAACAATGAAAATGTATCTTATGGTGGATGAAACTGGTAATTTTTTTCAATTATATTTTAAAAATCAAATTTACACTGCAAAAGCTATTTTTTCTTTGTTTGATTGATAAACCATTTAGTTAATTTTCTATTCAAAGCTACTTTTCAAGAAACATGAGTAACAAAAAAGCTATCAAGTTTTAAACATTATGAATTCGATTGGTTTTATTAGTTATTTTTCAAGTGTAGAAAAAGTGCTGCTTTATAATCTGTTCAAGTAAATTGAGTTTAATGTATTTTTCAGATCATCGAAAGGTAGGTGTTTAACAATTTTTTTTTATTCAATATCAACTTCTCGTTGTATATTATTGGTTTACAACACCCAATGGAAACAAGCGCGTGGATAACTAATTTCATGTTATTAATGTCAAAGTTTGTGATATCTTGATCTGTATCCGGCTCTCCGGTGCAAATTTTAGATTTCTAAGGATTTCATTTACTACTATTTTAAGCGAGAAATGACTGGATCTTTTGAGAAAAATGTATGTGGAGAATCACTCATCACGGAAACTTTCATGCGTGTTTTCTCAAAATAGTTTTCATGCGCTTGTACCTTTTTGTCTCTAAAGCTTAAAATACTTATCGCTTACTAAACAAAAAAGAGTTGTGGGCGCAATTGAATATAACACAAAGCTATAGCTACATTTTTAACACAATAAGGCACACTTATCGATGATGAACATAATCAAAGTTTGGGTTATTGATTTTCAAATTTAAAATAATCTAATTTTTTTTTGAGTCTATCATAGCAGTTTGATTATTTAACTGTAATTGAAGTTACAGAAGCTTGTTGAATGATAAGTAGTTGGAAGATGAACTTTATGAAGTTCGTAAAAAAAAACTGTAATTATGTAGTAATGGGATAAGGCTTGTGAGGTTTGTGTAGCTCAACAGCTTCCCGGAAGTAACGGGAAATGCGTTTTTAATGCTTTTCGGGAATCATGCGCCAAGTCGATTTTCCATGCATTTTTAAAATCGTAGATTTGATTATTTAACAAAGTATTCAAAGAAAAAGTTTCAAAGAATAGTCATCAGACATACAGAATAACAGACAAAATGTTAACTTAAAGTTTGATGTTTGTAATGAATTGAATAATGTAAGAATCAGGAATTGTGCAGGGTGAGTACTTCATGTTAATTGAAATATTGATAGCACGGTTAATATATTGGAAAACTGTGGTCTTCATTTATGCGTTTTTTTAATTTTTTTTTTTTTTCGGAATAAACGGAAACATTTTATTTTGCATATTTTTTTTGGTTGTTGTTTTTTTTATCATTGATTAACTGGTTAATTTTTATCATTAGAGCTGTTAAGAAAATGCTCTTTGATCCAGAAACAAACTTTGTGGGGTTTTCAACCATACTTCAAGTCATTTTAAAGTAGTTTAGATATTTTTTGTATTCAAGTTAAACGTTTATTGCTTAAGTAGGGAAAAACTATGAAACGGAAGCATGATTAAATTTAATAGACACTATGCATTAAAATTTTCACTCGGAATAAGAAACAATAAGAAACAAGAATTTTTAGAGTGCCTTCATAGTAAATTTTTGTCACTTTTTAACTTAACATACTCAAGCCTTTTAATGAACTGAAAGCTTTCAATAGGAACTAATAGAAGTTAGGAAAATAATTTTTAAGGTTCACCGTAACACTAGTCAAAAGTGTTTCCCAATAAATTCCTTCAACCCCTCTCCCAACCAAAATTGTTTTGCTAGGATGCAGAGGTAACCTCGGTCCTAAAGCACAAAATAGATCTTTCATCCTTTTCTCTTTCTTCCAATCTATCTATTGACTACTAGGACGTGGCCGGCGCCGTTATTGACGTTAAGAGAGAGAGCATCAGTTTTGTGCAGTGTGAATGAGCGCTAATCCCAGGCACCATTCATTTGACCTCTGATCAAAATTGATGGCCTCGGTCAATCACGGAGTAGCAACCATTGGCAATGTGGAACTTGTTCTACTGAGCCACGCCAGCGATCGTGGACCTCGAAGTGATTGTTATCATAATATGTTTTTGGAACAAGCAATGCATACATTTTCTACAACCATGCACTTCGGGTTTTACGGTTTAAGGTGGATGTGAGTAGTTAATCAAGCTAAGCTAAGCTAAGCCTAGGCGAGAATCGTAAACAGCAGTTGGCAATGATTTTTTTTCTCTAGTTTTCGCTGGTACAGCGATGATGGTTGTTTGTTTGTAAATGCAACTGACGTCACGAATTGTCTTGGTTACAATGTTTACAAAAAAACTTTTATTAACACTTAGCACGGGATTTCCATCGCCACCTGAGATGTATATACAGGTTGCTATGAGGGTACAGGAAAAGCAAGTGATGTATTCTGCTCTACATTCAAAATTTTAAATTTTGATGATTGATAAAGGTTATTCACTGGCCCTTAACCCGAGCTGCCCGTGAAGCAGCTCAAGTAGAAGAAGAAGAAGATAAAGGTTATTCAACCATTTTGAAGCATGACTGTTGCCAAAACCTCAAAAGCTATTTTCAGGTTCAGATCCCTGCTACAGTAGACTCAGTCAGGGCTTGTGATATAGCTCAGTTGGCAAGTCTGTTGTCTTCTGAGCCGATGTCCGCGAGTTCGAGCCCAAGAGTAAACATCGAACACAGTTGTACCGGATAAGTTCTTCAATAACGATCCGCCAACTGTAACGTTGATAAAGTCGCGAATGCTATAAAGATGGTAAAACGACTATAATCGAAACAAAAAAAAAAAAGTAGACTCAGTCGATTTGGGGTCATTTTTGAATTTCTCAAACTCTGGGGTTTAAAAAGCTTTGTTTTAGTTCAAAACTCATCCATGATTTATTGCAGATTTTTAGTAACGTTTACATGAGTAAATTTTAACTTTTATATTTGTATGGGAAAAATTGATTATTTTGTACTGAAAAATCAACATCATTTTTGTTTTTTTTCCTGTGGAACTGAACCTGCTTATAGTTTTTTTGCCAATTTATAAATTCTTTAAGAGAATAATGTTGATTTTTCAGTATAAAATATTCAATTTTCCCATAGAAACATAAAAGTTCAAATTGACTCATGTAAACGCTACTTGAGAACTCTGCAACAACCATGGATGACCCAGGGTTTGAGAAATTCGAAAATGGCCCCAAATCGACTCAGTCTACTGCTGCAGTTTTTCAAAGTTTTCTCTCTTGTCGATTGAAATTCAGTGCTGAATTTCCATTTTAAATGGGACTAAATTCAGTTCGGAGGTTCTGGCTCCATATTATCAGAATAAAAATTTATTTCCGTTGTCATATTTCGTAACCTGTTTCCAGTTTCGGATTCAGTTCGAATTTGTTCTATTTTCAGATCCGGAGTTTTCGAGCTCAATGCACTCAAGTACTACTATTTTTATTTTTTTTTTTCAATTGAAACCTAAAAATTAAGAATAATTATCATAACGTCATCTAAATTTTTGTTTTCATCCGGACAAAAGTCATTTTTATTCTTCAATCGAAATTTATAGTTTTAATGAATTGTATAGTCTAAATCTACCAAAAATATCACCTTGCATTTTATGAATAATTTTTGGTTAAAATTTTAACTATTTCCAGATTGCAAATAATCGAACCAAACCAAAGAAAATTTCATGGCACCAAACATTATTTTAACAATTTAATGAAAAATTCAGCGTTTATGTTTAAGATTCTTCGCTTTAAAAGTAATGAAAAATAGTTCAAAAGTTCTAAACAACATAAACAATTTCGAATAGCTCAAAACACTATTTTATTGCGTTTTTTTAAGACTCAATTCCCAACTTATAACTTCCCGAATCGGATGTGATACACATATTTAATTCGGATCATCGAGACGAACCACCTAAGAAAGCAACACTACTGGAACGTGAAACAATAAAAAAATGTACGTTTTTGCTACACCCGATTTAAGATCCTTGTTTACGTCTTTTTTTTATTTGGATTCAGAAATGGATGGAAACAAAAAGTTGAGACCAGATCAAGATAAGCAATGAATGATGGAATTAAGAGTCACATCACATCTTCGTAGACTGTGGCTTTTGTCATCTGAAACAAGTGTATTAGTGACGTAAGGTTAAGTAATTGACTGAAATTTTCAACTTTTAGTAAATTGAAACACATCCATCTGATTGAAGAAAAAAAATGTTTCGCTTTGTTTGAAGAACATTTTAAAGCTTATAAAGTTTGAACACTTTCACCATGCGATTTGTAATGATTTATTAATATTAATCTGTACAAGTCGCTCTGAGCGGGCTCCGATAGCTAATTTCCATAGTACAAATCCCATAAGTAGACAGGGGCTGCATGCAAAATTCCGAACCATTTCTGTTCACACCTTCAAATGGGGCATGGCTGCAAATAGTTTCATCATGGCCAGTCGGTGGTGCCAAGATACAACTACATAAATTGCACTTCTTTATGCATAACAATGAGCTTAGGTACCACAACAATTTTTTTTTACTATTTTTTTTTGAACGGACGCGTGCAGCTTCATGTTAAATAATGTATGGTGGTGAAATGTTGATCCAATAATAATGATATGCCGCCTACGCGTTCGAAAGTAAAAAGGTAAATACCAAACGGGTCTTTTCCCTTTGCTGTTTTGTCATACTCGAGGGGGGAAATTATGGAAACAAAAAAAAATATGCAGAAAACAATGCGCAAATTTCCAAGTACGTGCAGCTATTCGCGCAAATGTCGATCATCATTGCATAAGAGAAAAAGAACATTCACCAGTGGCTTTTTTTTTGTTTTTTTAATGCTTGCAAAAAATATCCCATTTTTATTGTTCAAATTCTGTGCATTCATCCATTGAAAACATGTTCCGGCTACTAACGAGATCAGGAGACACCAAATTATTAAAATCAATAAAGAATGGCAAAAATACAAAATATTCAACTCCATAGTAGATATAAGAATGCGGTCATTTGAAACTAACTTATAATCCAGCTTTTTAATCATCATTTGATTCTAGCAGGATAAAAATGAATTCTGTATGCTGACAGAAATTATTAACTAAGATGGTTGAACAATTTTGAATTACAATTTTATATTGTTCCATCAGAATTTGCTCACAGTGATTATGCAAAACTGATCACAGATCCTTATGCACATGACTCATGTAGAAAAATTAAAACACTACTTCACTGTATTGATTGGAACTGCGCTGTTAATCATAACTTGCATCATGACAGCTGAGAATTAGCCGTCAATCAACATGTACTAGGTATGGGTATAGGAATAAACGACACCCGGGAGGTCATTCGCGGCGATGATGATGATGGACGGTTTCCATGTTAGAATGCTGTGGTTCCTCGTTTATTGGCCGTTGGAGGTGACTGAGCGTTTATTGCCATGTTTGATGCGTGGAAGGAAGCCCCTTGAATGATGGTTCATCAAACACCCACCTACATATTTATCTGCATAGTGGCACCACTGACTGCACTTACATGACACTTCGAAAAAAATACGATCATTTTCTTGCCAATTTTTCGAATCTGCAAAATTTTCCAAAATGCCCTGACCGGAGTTTGAGTCGGAATATAATATACCTGCTTAGCCCGTTTGTACCGTCGAAATTGCCATTTTTTCCTTGAAACTCGGACAGCACTTGGGATAGCATTTCATCAAAAACCATCGATGTGCACTCTGGAATCGACATTGAGTACTACTGGAAACATTAGCCAACAAACGGAATCGAGTGTCCTGTCAGTGAAGTCAGTGGTAGCATTGCACAGTTGTTGAAAATACTAAAAACGTGATCGTTGTTTATAACTTATTTTTTACATTTTATCTTCTACACCCATCGAAGGGGTTACAAAAATCCAATGCCTATTTAGCAAATCTCTGTGCCGAAAATGCGCTGCAAAATGATGCATGACCACTACATTTAAGCGATTTTCATCCTATTCGATAGTTCATCCCAAAGAATCTAGTGGGAATCGAACTCACTGCCACATCTTATCTCGACATGCCAGTCCGATATCTTACCCAGTGCACCATTTGTGTCGGTTAGCGATCGAAAGTTGTTTGTTTTACACTAGAAAGACCGGCAAATTGAATATACCTATTCGGAACGTGACCAGCCAAAATGACTGGTAAAAGGAATTTTTTTTATTACATAATTTTTTTTTTTAAATACTCCCGGCACATAAAAACTTTATAAGTAAAATGCCTAATAAAACCTTTTGTAAATAAAAAAAAAATAATATTTTTTACTTTTTACTTTTGATATCATTTTGTAACTTATTCGATAATATTTTTTGTATGATATGGAAATATTTTTTTACCATGGGTGCAAGGAACCACTTTATTTTGGCATAGTTGACGATTGCGTGGATGTCATAAAATGAATATTTCAAATAATTATCGAAAAATTAAAACATAATATTAATCTTATTAGAAAATCATGTGAAATGGTTGTCAGTATTGCACGGTCTCACTTCAATTTTGTAGTAGTAGATATTTTCTAGTGCCTCTTGCTCTGAAGTTTTTCAAGTACCTATTGCTCTGAAGTTCATTGCTCTGAAGTTTTGTTGCTTATAAATTATACCTGATATTGTAGGTTCTAAGGAACAGTTTTTTCTATAAGTTTAGCAATTTACCATGGGTGCACGGATTCACCGCCATTCATGCAGAATCAACTTTTTTGCATGCTTGAGGCAAAGAATAACGGTTTTTATAGTTTCGAAAGAAAATTTGTGTTATACACATGGTTCTTCACTATGGGTGCACGGATTCACTGTATTTTCATCAAATATTGGGCTTTAGTATATTTTTGAAAATTTATTTTGACAAATCTCAACTATACCAATCTCGAAACTGAGACTTGAATTTGAAATAAACGATTTTAATTTATCGTTCCGTTTTTGGTTATATTTCTAGAAAAAAAGTTTTAATCATTTCTTGAAATAATATATATACTTATTCATAATTAATTCATGCATCATCATAATTCATTATTCAGATATTTCCAATCGTATATTTATCTTATAAGATGGTAATTGAATCAACAGCCAAGAAATTGCAGAACGGTTGCCATGGACTGAGTGAATTTTAGGAATTATGTGCATCAAGTTATTTCGTGCTAAGTATTTTTCCTAAGAAGTTCTTCAATTGGCTAATATTACATTTCTAATACCGATCATATGTATCTGATGTATAAGCAAATCAGATTTAGGACTGAACGAGAACCCCTGGTCACAATCGTTGACCACAACGTATGCAAACAAAACTTTCCTTCAAGATTTTCAAAACACTTTTGTTAGGTATTGTTTTTTGGTGCTGTTAATTTCTGTGTATATCAAATGACATTTAAACTGATTTAAATATCCTCGTTTCCCAACATCTGACTCAAAAATATTTTGTACTCTGAAGCAAGTTGAACTATTTCACTCTATATAATTTACTACGACGAATTTGCAGCCATTCCGTGCAACCGTGTTGAAATATCATTTAAATTATTCAGTTTCATATCTTATGTCTTCAAATATGAATAAATAATAAATAGTTTAGTATAAAAGTTATTTATCACCTGAAATTATCCAAATTCCTCGAATTGGCATGTATTAAATCTAAAGGGAGACCAATAAAGGGAGTCAAGTGCTTTAAGCGCCACACAGCGGTCAATCCGAGAACTTTTTCCATAAATTTTCATGACTTCGCTTCGAAAATCAGCAATTTTATTACAAATGACATACAACCCTCCATAAATCAACTAGGGCTCATTGTTTTGAATCTAGATTGCAAATAAAACCAAAAGTAAGCGAAATTTTTTGTCCTGTTGGAGTTATAAAGTTGTGAATTTTTCCAGTCATTTTCACTGGTCACGGTCCGAGTGTCCATGGTGAAATTTATTTCGCTTATTAAAAGAGCTAGTGAAATATATGCAGATTTGTAGAGATTCAAAATTCTTGAAAAGTCGTATTTTTTTAAATAAGTCGATCAGACACCAAAATTCCATAAATTTGTTCGTGACATTATACTTCACTGCTTCACTAACACTTTTCAATTTTGAGATAAATAACCTTAAAAAGCACCTTGTTTGTCACCCGGTTTTTGTACTAAAAGTTTTCGAGGTTATTTTTCCTTTCCATACAGCAAGTGTGCTCGAGAAATGTCAAAAAACGACTCTATTGAGTTTATTACAAGAGAGATACAACTATTTTAATAAATTAGAGAAAATTGAGATTGCATTACAAAATTATCTGTAACTTAGTCAAATTTAATCATTCGTGAAATGGAGAGGGATTACCATAGATTAAGGATGATTTTTTCTGGCATTTTAAGCAGTTAGTATATTCTGTTTAAGGCATAAATGCAATATTATTTATTTGCATAGCTTAATATTGTAGTTTTTTTTATTCAAAATTCTTTTTTCCTAATTATTTAACTCCTACCACTTTAGCAAAATCCATTAAAGTGAGTCGGAAGAGCAGCCAAAAATCGTTATCAACACATGGTCAAAGGAATTTCGAAGCCCTTTAGTAATGTAATTATTTTCGTTTTAAGTAAAAATAAAGTTGTTTGATAAAAAAATATACTCAGTAGAGATTTGTTTGAAATTATTCTATCCAATTCGACAAAAAGGCTTGTTATTTAGCATTCAAATACTGGCAAAAACAAATGAAACCCAAAAACTTGTGATTTGTTTTTTTGTTTCTGAATAGGTTAACGAAAATTACGAAAGTTTAATAATAAAGCCGTCTGTGAACGATTCAAGATTTTTTATCCCCATGAATCAGCCGGCATCAACTCACTTATAACTCACATTCCACATTACCAAAGTTATAATACAGCTTGAGAAATCTTTTCCCAATGATTTCTAAACAAGATTAAAAATAATAAAAACCTGGATAAAAATTTTAAAATCAAGAATGTAGTTTTGAAAATAGTTGCTTTAAAATATGTGAAATTGAACATTTTTCTGTGGTTTCAACAACCTTGCTCAACATCTCAATACCATAATCTTCAATTTAAAAAACGGGTTTTTATCGTTTGTAGAAAAAAAAATCAAGGTTTTGAGGATTGCGGAAAAAAATCACAGAAAGTCAATAAGCAATTCAACTTCCAACGCTAAAAATACGGTAATTTTTTTTAATATATATTTTTCACACGCTTGGTTATCACTATGTAAGCTCCAGGAGTTTTTTAAATGTAAGTGATGAAGAACAGTATCATCGGTTTTACTAAGAATGTCGTAAGAACGAATTCTCCAAGAAGTACTATTAAAAACTTAAGAGAATTTAAAAATGACAAAGATTTAGAGATGTACATATTCAATATCGGGTATTTAAAAAGTCTTGTTGAATTTCAGTTTTAAACACGTGAATTCGTTTTATCTTTCCTTTTTTAGATTTGTTTTCGCCAAAAATTTGTAGTTATAAAAAATTATGTGAAGCTCTGCTAATTATTAAAAAAAAATGATATTTTCAATGCGGCCCGCCGACTAGATTTCAAATTTAGATTGGCCCGTTGGTTCAAAAGGTTGCTCACCCCTGATATAAATATCTCGAAAACGATCTACATACAGTGAATGCCACTAAAACCAAATTCATTATCTTTCGTAGGATCAAAACTAAACTGCCGTCACATTCACAACTTATCCACAAAAATAGTGAAATAGAAGGAGTATCGTGATTTAAATACTTGAGAATACATATAGACACCGCTTATCTGGGAGGTCACACATAACAAATCTTGTAAAAAACCCCTTTTTGTGGATTAATCCATAAGTCTTCGTATTTCATGCCTAGACATGTTTTGCAAAAGCTATATTATAGTTTTATAGACAGTCGCTACACATACGCTACTAGCACTGATCATACTGACTGGACACTCGATTTCGTTTTCTGGATAATTTTTCCAACAGTACGCAATACCGATTCCAGAGTGCGTATCGATCGATTTGAAGAAATGCTATCCCAGTTAGGAAATGCCACCCAACTTTAAAATAAAAACAGGCAATTTCTGCGATAAAAACAGGTACATTTTTCCTACAGGGCATTTGTATCGGGAAAATGGTAGGTTCGCCACCTACCGTCGGTATTGCGAACCTGCTAAATGTGACAAAAAAAAATTAGCCAGAAAATGATCGAATTTTTGTTCTAAGTGTCCTGTCAGTATGATCAGTGCTACTAGTGCTTGGGAACACACCAATGTAACTTATTTATTAACGTTGAAAGTTCAGAAGAATAGATGTTTGAAATCTATTTTTAAGCTTACCTACTTATACCCCAGCTTAGAACTGTATAGAATGCCAGGGCATAACATTGTACCAATAAGCTTCGTAGTCTTTCTGTCACGAGCTATCAATATTTCAATTCTATCGGCCTTCCTACACACGCACAGCGTTCGGTCGATGCATGTGATTTTTTACGCTTGCTTCCTGGCGCTTGGCGTGTGACTGTTTACATCCTCATTTGTCTTTCGATGGGAGAGAAAATATGTGAATTTTTTTCTTCTGGCATGCGCAATGCAGTTGCGCCGGTAGGACTTAACCTACGGTTGTACACCTTGTCAACACCAATAGTGTGCCAATTATGTGCGAATATCTGCAAGTCATGATTGGAGTAGATCTTGATCTGTGGATGTATAAGTACCAATCTACCTGTGTTCAATTTTGTTGCATACCATGCTGTATGCACATACTTTACACTTTTGCACATTGTAGACTGTAGGTACATGTGATGGAAAATATTGGACAAATGACACGAGCCCGAATCTGATAAGATTTAAATTTATGTGCGATTTGATGAAACAGAGAATGTGTTGTAATTGTTGGGTACAAACACCATTTATGTGTCAAGTCATCTTTTAGTTTTGTTCAATGGAAATAAACTTTGAAGACAGCAAGAAGGCACAACAAATGTCTCGACTCGGACCCACGAATATACATATATAAGTCGAGCCAGATGGGGAAATCATTTTTATAATCTGCACACTTGCTACGAAAATGAGGAAAATCTAGCTTCCAAAGTTGGTAAGCGGTTTGAATTATATAGATTTTCTGCAACTGCAACGCAAAGCATGTAATTAAGGGCAATTGCGAAGCTTTTTCAGCTTGAAGTGAAATAAACAAAAACAAAAAAAAAACCGAAAACATTTCAAATCGAGTTGCACTCTTCGGGACGGAGACGATGAGAGGATGCAATTGAATTGTAACAAAGTTAGGTGGTACAAACTCTTGAAACTTTGCGTTTCAACTAGTAATGGTCTCAAGAAGACTTTCCTACGTATGTAAGTCGACGTCTTGTGTCGATGCTTGCTAATGACAATGTAAACATGACTTAGATTCACACTGTTCAACAGCGCTGAAACAATGCAAACCGGGTTTTTTTTCGCGAATGTCTAATTGCATTTAGGCTCGCATCTTCTTCACTTGAAGAGGAACAAAAGAAGAGGTGCCGAAAGTAAGAAAACAAACCTTTTGCGGAATTGCTTAATTTATGTATCCATCTTGTGCTAATTACTCACACCTATGGGTCGATTGTTGGGTAATTGATGTTTTCATTTTCATTTGGGAGGTAATTTGTGAAGATCAATCAGCACAAGTAAACATTTGCAAAAAGGTATTTTTCTTTCAATATTTCGGTTTTGCTGAGCACAATGTTCCCCGAGCACATCAAGGGCAGACGAAAAGATTTATGAAGTTAAGGAAACAGCCTATCGCCTTAGAAGGAAATTTCAATCATTTATCAAACCAATTAAAGAGGGCAATGTTAAGATTTATGAAGTTCAGGAAACAGTATCGCCTTAGAAGTAAATTTTAATCGTCTATCGAACCAATTAAAAGACGGAAATGTTATTGTCGATTGCTCGACTAATAAGACTTTTGCGAGAATCTGATTTGACAGATTTTTTTTTCGGGGAGTTTTTTCGGCTTGCAGTCTTGTTTTTAGCAAACACGACGTATTAATTTACGTTTCCAACGTTTCGATTCTTATTGGAGCTTCTTCAGGGAAGGAAAGTTGCGTTTTCTTGTGCGTTGCGTACATTGCTTACAGATATTTGCGGAAAAAAAATCCGTTTATCAAGTGCTTTTCTATAGCATTGAAATTTATGCACAATCTTCACTTTTCATTCATTTTGTTTTTGATTTGACAAATAGAAATCTCTTACTCACTGATACCATCGTATTTCTTATGTCAACAAAGATGTGATAAAAGTTAAAAAAAGAAAAAAAAAAGAATCTACATCACAATGCGGTTTAGAATATTAGATTCCTAAACACTTTTCTATTTTACATCTTTAGATAAAATTGAATTGAAAGTATTTGCGACAGATGTGTCTATAGAAATAACGATAATTTCCTTAATTTTAGCAAATTTTTCATCAATTCAAAAACGCCCGAATGATGAAGGGATTCTTATTTTGTTTTCAGATTTTTATCGCCGTCATAACTATGTTATAATATTTTAATGGCATTTCGGCGACATGAACTCTAGTAGAATGAAATTGAAAGATAGGAAATGATAGGTGGATAGTTAAAGCTAGGGCGCTTTTGGAGAAGAAACATTGAAAGGTGGTTTTGAAAATGTAAGTCTAGGGCATGTGGGAGAAAGCTCAAACTAATCGGTTGAATCTTTGCTCGGCAACGGTTAATTCTTTATGAGAGGCGAAGCAATCGCAGCTCCCATACAGAATCAACCCGATGGATTAGATGTGTACCTACACACCTAATCGAGCAAAAATTCAACCGACCAGCGACTTACTCAACAATCTCGAAGGCGCATACAGATCTAGCGATGTGTGCTGTTTTTCGGGTCTCGCTCCCACATGCCCTAGACTTACATTTTCAAAACCACCTTTCAATGTTTCTTCTCCAAAAGCGCCCTAGCTTTAACTATCCACCTATCATTTCCTATCTTTCAATTTTATTCTACTAGAGTTCATCTCGCCGAAATGCCATTAAAATATTATAACACGGATTCTTATTTTGTATCACTAAGACCAAACGCACCGCGCGTTGCTATTTCGGTCGGTGTTTTAGATGTTTTGATTGGTTGCGTTTTTATATATTTATTGATTTTCGCACCCATTGTTGCCATCCAGGATGGTATTTGTGTTTGTTTATTTTCTAATGACGACAACCGGCTGCGTTGCTACCGGGTTGCTACATAAACGCATCCTGTTACAACCTACTGCTCGAATGCTATTTCTCGAATCAAGTTAGCAACTGTTGGTGCGATGATGGGTTGATAGATATGTTGCTGAATGTACTCGATTCGAGGTTTAGCAACTATTGGTGGGCTTGGTCTAACATTCTTGTACCAGTATTACAGTATTCGTTTTCAATTTTTCCATAAATAGAACGAATCTAGATTGATACATTTGTAATTTTAAGTTAGTTTTATGAGAAAATAAGTACAGCAAGTGTATATTTTTTAAGAGATTTTTCAAATTTGAAAATGTTTTAAGTTTTTTGAATGTAATAGTCATTGTAAAGCTTGTATTTTTCAATCTCATGTAAAAAAAATAATTTTATTCTTTGAAAAATTTACGTTTTAAAAGTTATTTTTTGGTTTGGGAAATATCAATGAAAATATGATTTTCGAGGCATAATCCGAAGATCCAACTGTTTATTTAAAACAACTCAAGTATTTTTTTTAAATTTTCATTTGCTTGGAATTAAGATACGGCACTCAAACTTAATCCTTGATAACAAATTTAAAACTTAATAAATATTTCGATCAAGATTATACGATGAGTGCAATTTTGACCTAGGAACTTAATTCTAGGAGTTCAAAATCAGGAGCCACCTCAATCAAAATTCTAAATCTTGATGCAAAATATGAAAGCATTATCGGCAAATAATTCTTGCGTTCACAATTTTAATGTATTTCAAACGGACCAGATTTAAAAATTTTCAGTCAGATATTTTGGGAATTTAATCGAACAAAATCTTAAATTGAACGTCCAGGTATATTTCGATAACTCATTTTACTGGTTGTGCTAAACGTAAAAACTTATGCTACACAAATAACACACGACGTATTACAGGACACGACACTTAACGTTTTTACTAACGGAAAAAGGAATTAAATTTACCTTTTTTGTCGACCGGTTTCGGGCTCGATGTTGCCCATCTACAGGACGATGTCCGACTGACTAGATGAAGGAAAAACACTAATACATGTTCATACTATCCAATAGTATTCGTCGAAGGGTGGTCGGGTTGTTGAAAACTTGGTTTGAGCAGGTTGAAAAGCGGTGATATGATTGGAGCCTCATCCTCGTTCATAAGTGGCCTTTCCGATGTAGTGATATACATGGATTCCCATGCGTTTAAATGTGACGCTTTGCGTACACATTTTTTGAACTTAACCTTTCCCCAATCTATGTGATGATTAAGTTCTGACGCGTGGGCAGCTACACTTGATTCGTTGCTCCTGTTGTTATCTACTGCGTTTTTGTGCTCTTTGATTCTGGTTCTGAATTTCCGTCTGGTTTGCCCAATATAGACGGCCGGGCAGTTTTGACATGGAATCTCATAAATTCCAGATCTCTCTTCCGGTAGCACTTTGTCTTTTAGAGAAACCAGTCGATCTTTCAAAGTGTTTGAACTTTTGTAAGCCACTTTCAGACCATGTTTAGAGAGAATCTTACTGATACTATTTGTCAGTGGTGGGTGGTACGGCAGGCTGACTCTTTGGGATTCATCTCTTTCTGGTTTGAATGTGGTTGCGTTGCTACGGAGCTTTTTTCTTTCGTGTTTTCGGAGGATTTTGCTGACGAATTCTTGATCGTATCCGTTTAATTCACCAGCCTGCAAGATTTTTTGCTTTTCTAGTTCGAATTCATGGCTCTCCATCGGTATGTTGTACAGACGGTGGGCCATCGAATGAAAGGCAGCTTGCTTTTGCGCTCCAAAATGGTTTGAATCAACCGTAATATAGCGATCTGTTGACGTGGGTTTACGGTAAATTCCGAATTTCACCGTGTTATCTTCTTTTCTAGAAATTAACAGGTCGAGGAATGGAAGTTTCCCATCAACTTCTTTTTCGACGGTAAATTTAATCGAACTATGCTGGTTGTTCAAAACCTCAAGCGTTTGCGGGAGATACCGTTCCTTTACGGTGGCGAAGATATCATCAACATAACGCCACCAAACACGAGGGAAAATTTTCTCCCGTTTTTCGAGATCTGTTTCGAAGTCACTCATGAAGAGTTCAGCCAGTAGGGGGGATAATTTACTTCCCATGCTGAGGCCGAAGGTTTGCTTGTAGAATTTACCCCGAAACAAGAAGTAATTCTGATTCATACAAACCTCGGCTATGGTGACGTACGCTGCTATTTGGTTTGGGGGTGCGCGGCGTCGCTCCAGGTGTCTGCGAAGGCTGCGTAAGGCGTCAGAATTGAAGGATTTCAAAGTGCGTCGAGGAGAGATTTTAGTCTCGTTTGATGTTTCCGCACTTTTTCCCAGCGTCCCCATTTCTGACGCCTTACGCAGCCTTCGCAGACACCTGGAGCGACGCCGCGCACCCCCAAACCAAATAGCAGCGTACGTCACCATAGCCGAGGTTTGTATGAATCAGAATTAGGGGAAAGGTTTCCTAAATGGGCCTATCGGGTTAAATGACCCTACGGCTGTTTGACGAAATGACTGACTAGACAGCTTATCTGACCAATGCATTTTGAGGGTGATACGCTTAAAACATAAGGCAAGAAAGAATTTTATGAATTTACAAACTCAAAAAAATTTAAAAAATCATACAAGGTTTTGATACATTTTGATGTAATATTTCGAATTTTAAAAATTATACGTAAAGAAGCTTAAAACAAAAACTAGGATGGTTTTTGTTTCTTACTCAAATGAACTTAAGAAATAAAACATATTTCAGCTTTTGTGGAGGTTTAATAATGATTATATAGTGGAATAATAGAGTGTTTTTGTATGCCCCCATCATGTTTGTAAAATGCCTCCATCTTAAAATAACAGGTTAAATAGAATAAATAAATGATTTTTATCATTGAACCTTAAAATCTAAGCTCTGAATAACATCTTAAGAGAGAAATGGTGGATCTAAAAACAGATTTGATAAAGTTTTCCTCATGGATGAATGCCTCCTTAGTATGGCAACCCTAACTTTTGTTTTATTTCATAAAATTATAATATACAAAGATTTTTATAAAACTTCAGCTTTGTCGTACGGAAATTATTACTTTCTAGCAGTTTCAATGGAATTATATGGATATATTGCACAAAAACAGAAATTTTGTTCGAAACATAAATAGGCGCATTTAGCCCGCACTGTTTGAGGTTCGGCATTTTAGACAACACTTATAATAAAATCGTTTTCTTGGAAACAGAAGAAAATTTTAACATTAAAATTACTCCAATGTATAGGAAACAGATGCCTGCACACGTGTATATAGTTTTTGTACACACATTCGATGTGATATTTGATTAAATCAGTGTTCTGCTTAATAGGCGCATATAGCCCGCTCCTCCCCTACTTCTTGTTTCGGGGTAAATTCTACAAGCAAACCTTCGGCCTCAGCATGGGAAGTAAATTATCCCCCCTACTGGCTGAACTCTTCATGAGTGACTTCGAAACAGATCTCGAAAAACGGGAGAAAATTTTCCCTCGTGTTTGGTGGCGTTATGTTGATGATATCTTCGCCACCGTAAAGGAACGGTATCTCCCGCAAACGCTTGAGGTTTTGAACAACCAGCATAGTTCGATTAAATTTACCGTCGAAAAAGAAGTTGATGGGAAACTTCCATTCCTCGACCTGTTAATTTCTAGAAAAGAAGATAACACGGTGAAATTCGGAATTTACCGTAAACCCACGTCAACAGATCGCTATATTACGGTTGATTCAAACCATTTTGGAGCGCAAAAGCAAGCTGCCTTTCATTCGATGGCCCACCGTCTGTACAACATACCGATGGAGAGCCATGAATTCGAACTAGAAAAGCAAAAAATCTTGCAGGCTGGTGAATTAAACGGATACGATCAAGAATTCGTCAGCAAAATCCTCCGAAAACACGAAAGAAAAAAGCTCCGTAGCAACGCAACCACATTCAAACCAGAAAGAGATGAATCCCAAAGAGTCAGCCTGCCGTACCACCCACCACTGACAAATAGTATCAGTAAGATTCTCTCTAAACATGGTCTGAAAGTGGCTTACAAAAGTTCAAACACTTTGAAAGATCGACTGGTTTCTCTAAAAGACAAAGTGCTACCGGAAGAGAGATCTGGAATTTATGAGATTCCATGTCAAAACTGCCCGGCCGTCTATATTGGGCAAACCAGACGGAAATTCAGAACCAGAATCAAAGAGCACAAAAACGCAGTAGATAACAACAGGAGCAACGAATCAAGTGTAGCTGCCCACGCGTCAGAACTTAATCATCACATAGATTGGGGAAAGGTTAAGTTCAAAAAATGTGTACGCAAAGCGTCACATTTAAACGCATGGGAATCCATGTATATCACTACATCGGAAAGGCCACTTATGAACGAGGATGAGGCTCCAATCATATCACCGCTTTTCAACCTGCTCAAACCAAGTTTTCAACAACCCGACCACCCTTCGACGAATACTATTGGATAGTATGAACATGTATTAGTGTTTTTCCTTCATCTAGTCAGTCGGACATCGTCCTGTAGATGGGCAACATCGAGCCCGAAACCGGTCGACAAAAAAGGTAAATTTAATTCCTTTTTCCGTTAGTAAAAACGTTAAGTGTCGTGTCCTGTAATACGTCGTGTGTTATTTGTGTATATTTCGATAACCTTAGATCAAACTTCACAAGTTCGGCAGTTTTTAGCATCGGCATTTTCTAGAATGTTAAGGCATTCAAAAAGTTTAAATAATTAATTTTTTTCTAAGTATCTAAAGTGGAAAGAGAAATATAGAATATCTCGTATTTGGTCCTTAACGATAAGAGATTGAAGTTGAGAGTTTTTTCAAACTTATTTAGCATCTGCTTTAGAATTTTGAATTTGATTTCAAATTCGGAATAAGAATTAAAATTATGAATGAAGAAAATATTATCAAATAACCAAATCATTATTATTATTTATTTTATTTGGGACTAGCTGACCCGGTGTGCTTTGCTACACCTTTCAAAAACCAATGTTATTTTCAGAAACTTTTTAAATTTTTATTGTTTTGTTGGCATTATTTTAAATCAAATAACAACATAATTCATAAGCAACCGCTTTAAAATGAGAACTACAGCTGGAGTTTCGAATTGCAATACAAAGATAACTTAAACAAATTTTCTGAATCTTGATCTGTGAATTTGTGTTAAAAATATGATAATTTTATTCTGTTTCTTTAAGCTTCGCCCTGAAAAAGGAGGGTCTCAAATTAATCTTACGCAAACAATCTAACTTATGAAATCTGGTTGTTTTTGCTTGATATGTTCTAAAAACTGATAAGAGAGCCCCCCTGTCCTCCCTTTCACCCCCTGCTAAATGGAGGACGGGATCTTTAATAATCATACCCATTTTTTTCGTTCCCCAAAATCCACTTATATCATATATAGTTTCATTAGTTGATAAGTTTTTGAGCTTTACAAAATTTATATGGAGCCCCCTCCTTTCTTCCCCTCTCAACACTGTGAAGCGTAAGAGTCTATAACAATCGTAGAAACATATCTCGTAACCAAGTACCTTTCCATGCCATATTTGTTTCCATTGGTTGGCTTCGTTAGCATAAATTTAGAACTTATGCTAACAAAATTGTATTGGGCTCACCTCCCTCCTCCTATGTACCTAATCACTGAAAGGAGGATGATGTGTCAGATAATCATAGAATCACACCAAAATGAATTTTTATGTTAAGATTTGTCCATTTCTCGGATTTTGTAAAAAAAAGTTAAATACATTCCTCTTCTTTTCCTATATTCCCAATTCTATCCTCCTACTGCAAGAAAGGAATCGTTTCACATAGGAAAATTTCTAGTATTAAAATACCATCCTATGCCAAATTCGGTTTTATTTGCGTTGTAATTTATTGGGCTATGCATAAACTTGAAAGGAAATACCATCTCCCCTTCCGTTCTTTCTATTGAATGGAGGGGTGAAAACTTAATATTCCTAAAAATATTTAATATTCAAATACTTTATGATGCCAAATTTGGTATCATTTGCACGATTTATTCTCAAGTTATGCAAAAAATTTGTGTGGAAGCCCCTTTTTCCCCCTTTATATCGTTCCGCTAAGAAAAGATGGGGCTTCAATTTATTATAAAAACATTTCTCGTCTCCAAATACCCTCACCTGCCAAATATGGTTCAATTTTCTCGATCAGCTCTCCAATTATACTGAAAATTGAAAGGAAAACCTCTCCCCTCCTTTTCATCCACTTCTTTGAAGGAGTGAGGGATACCAAATATTCATAGAAGCATTTCTCGTTCCCAAATATCGTTCCACGCCAAATTTGGTTCCATTTGCGGTTGTAGTTCTTGAGTTATGCAGTAAAAATTGTATGAAACTCCCCTTCCTCTTTCCTTACTCCCCGCTGGAAGAAGGAAGGGGTCTCAAACAATCATTAAAACATGTCACGTTCCCAAATACCCGCCCATGCCAAATTTGGTTCCATTAGCTTAATTAGTTTTTGAGTTATGTAAAAAATTATAAAAGAGGCCCCTCCCCCCTTAATATCTCCCTACTGGGAAGAGGGAGGGGTCTCAAATAATCATAGAAATATTTTTCGTATCCTAATAGCCTTCCATGCTAAATGTGGTTCCATTTGCTTTATTAGTTTTTGAGTTATGTAAAAAATTATGAAAGAGGCCCCCCCCCCTTTCTACTGGAAAGAAGGAGGGGTCTCGAATAACCATTGAATTATTTTTCGTATCCAAATACCTTCCCATGCCAAATTTGGTTCCAATATCTTGATTAGTTTTCGAGTTGTATGATAAATTGTAAGGTAGCCCCCCTCCCCCCTTCCTATCACCCCATTGAGAGGAGGGAGGGGTACCTTATATTCATAGAAATATTCCTTGTTCCCAAATACCACCCCATGCCAAATTTGATACCATTTACTTGATGCGTTCCCGATTTATGCGAAAAATTTACTTTTGCTTGGGAGGCCCCTCCCCCCCTTCACGATACAGGGAGGGGTCTCAAACCATAATAGGAACCTTCCCCTGCCTCCAATACCCCCACCTATCAAGTTTCACGCAAATCGGTTCAGTAGTTTCCGAGTCTATAGGGAACAGACAGACAGACAGACAGACAGACAGACAGACAGACAGACAGACAGACAGAAATTCATTTTTATATATATAGATAACAAATTCATGTTTCCAAAATTTGAATCTAATTTGGTTATCTAAAATTTTCATTTTAGATAAACCATAATCTGAATATAATTTTATAATCAAGAATAGCGACTAACTTGAAATTTGAATTCGAAAAAACGTATCAATTTCTTATAAATAAAAAATATTCCGCAATATCAACCATGGTATATTTATAAATCAAAAATAATATTTTAAAAAATTGGTTCAGTGATTGCCAAGATATAACATGTCGAATATCAGGATACACCGATGAAATTTCCTTAATGAACTTATTTCAAATCAAAAATTTGAACCGCCCTGAACTGTGAAGAAAAAACTTTTTTTTATTGAAATGAGATTAAGGTTAAATATTTCAACCATTTTTTACATGTATCTATGAGTATAAACATGTTTTATAAATTTTATGAACTCAACTCACTTAAAAAATTTTAAAACTTTCATCTTTGTTTCATCTCAGTTAGACAATGTGTAATCTACTTTTAGTTATAATCTTGTATGATAAATAAAAGTATAAAGTTTTGTATTGATAATTTAACGGCGCAAATTAAATTGATTTTGATAAAAATGTTTCAGATTTCAAATTTGAGTTTTGATTCTCAAGTTATTTCCATCTTAAAATTCCTATCAGTGACAAACTTAAAGAACATCCTGCCCTAGATGAAAAGTTTTTTTTTTTTTTTTTTTTTATTTTTATGTTTATTAATCCTAATCTGGCTCTGTTTTCACCTTTCTTGCCAAGCGGTGTACGTTAATTTGAACTAATAGTTACTTATATAAGAATATCATTAGAAACAATAAAATCACTCAAAAGTTTGTATAAAGGTAGGGTTCTAGATTTCAATATAGTCACTGTATCTGGAGCAATGTTTCTTCGTTGAAGTTCTATCCAGAGCTGACGTCTCGAGTGGCTGTCCTCATATCTAGAACATTCAAAGAAGATATGGTCCGGTGAAGCGTCGTCTGTTCCGCAGGGACATTCACCAGATGGGATGATTTCGTTTCGATGAAGGTGTGCAGGTAGCCGGGAATGGTTGGAGATGAGTTTACACAGGATTACTACTTCACGTCTTGTTAATCCTTGGTCGTGAAACCAGGGGATCAAACCGACTTCGCTTAGGATTTCATGACATACTCGTCCTTTTAAACTTGAATCCCAAAGGCTCTGCCATTTGGTTTTGGCAATTACCTTGGAAGGGAAATGTATGTCCATACCGTTGAGTTCTCCCGACCATCGAACTCCTCGAGTAGCAGCCAATTTAGCTGCCGAATCTGCTTCCTCGTGTCCTCCTCCTTTATGTGCCGGGATCCACAACAATATAATCACATAACCCAGGTTTTCTAGTTGTTTTAGCATTTTCCTTATTTCAAACCAAGCTTTTGGAGAGGTGCTAGACACTCGATTACTTATAACTTGGGAAAGAATACTCATGCTATCCGAAAGAATAATGTATTTGTTCCTATTTTGTTCAGCAATTGCTTGAATTGCGCATTGAAGAGCGCACATTTCAGCGGTGTACGAGGATGCATTGGATGGAAGTTTCTTCCTAATAGCTGCTGGTAGAATATCAGAAACTACGGCAGCTCCAACACTATCGTGATGCTTAGAGCCGTCAGTTGCCAACCTGATGAAACCTTCGTACTTCGACCTGATATGTTGTTCAACCTTATCGTTCCAATTTAACACATTTCCAACATTGACTTTGTGGAGAAGCAGGTCAACCTTTGGGTGGAATTGCTTAAGTTCTCTTTCGTATAGATAACACGGTAACATATCAAGTAGAGGGCCATTTTCGGGAAGTACATTTCTCATCTTCACAATACTGTGGTGAATGGTGTTTGAAGGAACAATTTCTCGCAATACAGGAGCTGCAAATGTATCATGCCAGGTACGAAGAGAAAATCTCTTATTAACGAAGTTGTCTGCAGCAATCTCTCTTCTTATTTTCAACGGCATGAGTCCACTCAATACTTCTAATGATAGTGTGTGAGTCGTTTTGGTGGATCCAAGGCATACCCGTATACATTGCCACTGTATGCGATCTATCTGTACTGAGATCCATTCAGGGCACTCAGCGAAAAACATCGCACCATACTCGGTGATTGGACGGATGCAGGATTTGTATATTTTCAACAACACAGATGGATGAGAACCCCATTTTTGGCCCGCAATGCTACGTAAAAAGTTGATGTATGGAGCGACTCTCTGCTTCAAATAGCGAACATGACGATTCCAGGAGAGAGTTGATGACAAATATAGACCCAGGAATTTAGCGTTGCATTCGTGAGGGATCTCTGCGTTGTTGACGATAAGTTTAGGAATGCGTGTAGGTGTTCGACTGGCGAATAGGAGAGTACTGCATTTTGCCGGGGAAACTTCTAGCCCAATGTTGGCCAGCTCTGACACAACACAATCCAGAACATTTTGAAGAACAACTTCACTTTCCTCTACATCATCTCCAACCGTCATAAGTGACATATCGTCAGCAAAATCCACCATAATGACACCAGGATTTTGCGAAGTACTTTTAACTATATGATTGATAAATATATTGAAGCATAAAGGGCTCAGGGGTGACCCCTGCGGTAATCCCATCCAGGTAGTTCTCGTCACTGTGATAGAATGGTTAAGTTCTATGCACAAAGTACGTTCTCTAAACAGAAAATACGCGATCCGAACTAATTCAACCGGAATCTGCCATCTAAGCAACTCCTCCACTAGTCGATTTATGTTGACACAATCATAAGCACTGCGGATGTCCAACATGCAGAACAAGGCATGTTTGCGATTTTTTATGGCCTTACGAGCAGTATCAATAACCTTGAACAGGGCATCTTGGGTCCCCTTTCCTTTGCGAAATGCGAAAATTTCGTCTGCGAAGAACATGCTAGATTCCATATGCCACTCCATCCTTTCCTTCACCATCAATTCGAAGATTTTTCTGAAGCATGACGACAGGGCGATTGGTCGGTATGATTTGGCAACGTTCCTTTTTTGCCCAGGTTTCAATATTGCTACGATTTGGAACATCTTCCATCCGGCTGGGATATCTCCTGAAGCAAAGATATTGTTGAAGATATTCAGCAATATTCTTTTGGCTGAGACTGGCAGATTACGAATCGCAGCATAAGAGATTCCGTCCATTCCCGGAGCTGAATTTTTACTCTCTTGAAGAACAGTATCAAGGTCGTCGACGGAAAAATATGTTCTGCAAATATCTCCAACATGGCCAACCAATAGTTGATTAACTGGGTCCAGTGTTGAAGCTGGAGCCAATCTATCGAGAATCTCTTCAGCTACTGTAGGGTCTCGTAGCCGGTTGCTCTCCACATTTTTTCCTTTAAACTTTCTTGCCATACGCCATAGTGTTGGTAACGAGGTATCACTGTTTAGCGAGTCGCAGAAGTTTTTCCACGATTCGGTTTTCTTCGTTCTTACCAACACTTTAAACGTTTCTTCGGATTGCTTGTACACTTCGTACAGAGCAGCACTGTATCCGCTATTTCTCCATCTTCGGAAATTTCTCCTTTTTTCTCTCACTATCACTTGTAGTTCTGAGTCCCACCATGGTTGTGGAATTATATTATCACTTGACACTCTGGGAGGAGGGGAAGCAGCCGAAATCGCTTCAGACACGAGATTGAAAAACTGTTCATAGTCATTACACTGAACACTCTCTATTCTCCTCTCGACCTCTTCCGAAAAGTTCTCCCAGTTCACTCGGCGACACGATGTTCGGTGACTAGAGACGATCGATATCGGCTGATTAATTTCGAACACAACGGGTACGTGATCACTTGAAAACGTATCGTCCATCGTATCCCAGTTAAAACACAAACTGATTTCAGCTGAAGTAATTGTAAGGTCAATAGCACTTGAGTTTCTGGATCGATCGAATCTAGTGTGATTGCCGTTATTCAACACAACCAGGCCGGTTTTATCAACAACACTTAGCACTATTTCACCTTTTCTATTATTTTCAACATTACCCCAGAGTGTATGTTTTGCGTTCCAATCTCCTCCAATGATGAAGGGTTTTGGGATAGCACTTAGAAACTGCTCCAACTCGAGTTGAGAAACCGTGGAATTTGGATGGATGTAGATCGACACTATAGTGATTACACCTTCTGAACTGTCGATAGTACAGGCTACAGCATCCACACCTGTAGGACACGAAAGCTGTTTTGACAGGGGACGTAGTTCCTCCCTCGCTGGACTCCCCTAGAATTATTACGGTGATCTTTACGGAAGATTGCGAATCCTTTCACTTGAAAGGACTTTGCCTCCTCCAAGTGGGTTTCAGATAACAGCACCACAGACGAATTTCGAGAATTTATAAGATGAACTAGCGTGGAAATTTTACTATTAATGCCCCTACAGTTCCATTGCAAGAAACTGAGGGGCACGCTACGCTGTAGAACGCTCTCGGTGCCGTTTATTAGCGTCTCGGATTGTTGTCTCCGATCCCGTCTTGTTGGGCAGATGTAGTATCCTCGTCCAGCTGGATAATTTCCTCCTCGCCAACGCCGTTCATTTCACCTTGTTCCTCCAAAAATTGCTCATTTTCTGTAGCTGATGCATTCGGTTGATTACCTTCTTCGTACATCGTCTCCTCGCTGTCACACATGAGTTCTACCTGCAGATTGTAAGCCGTATATTTCATTGGAGGACGATCCTCGTCGTCGCTGATGTCGATGTCGGTATTAATTTTGCGTTTTCCTTTTAGCATATCCTCCGAATCTAAGAGAACTTCCACGGTTGGGTTGTCAGATGATACAACAGTATTAGTCGCAACGCTAGCTGATAGCGAGGCAAACCAATCAGTTTGACCTTGAGAAAAACTTTGTTGCCGCTTTTTTTCCTCCTTCTTTTTTTTGTTGAACAATGGACATTTCACTCTGTCGTCAGCTCTGTGATTTCCAGAGCAATTGACGCAAGTCGGACCATTTTCGCATTCGTGATCATCGTCAACATTATCGGCAAGGCAGGATGGACACCTACGTTTGCTCTTGCACTGTTTCATCATATGACCAAATCTCCAACATAGGCGACATTGCCTTACAGGGTAGATGTATTTGCGGACTGGGTATAGAGCATTATCCAGCTCTACATGAGACGGCAACACAGTACCACTGAAAGTGATTACAATAGATGGTAGATTCACTGGACCATTTTTCTCCTTTCTTTGCATGCGTCTAACCTCAACTATAGTTATATCGCTGTTCTGGTACAATCTGGCTTTCTCGAAAGGTACTAGACGTTCTAGGTCATCATCTTCGGCGCCTTCAATATCCGCAACACCCAAGCACTCCACGAGTCTTTGTGGGACACTGGTGCGGATTCCGACGTATTTCTTGGCGGCCAGCTCGTTAGCTGACATGACACTCGACATTAGAAATTTAGCCTTTTTTCGTGACATACTAATGGCTTTCACGTAGTTGTCGCCAAAATCACGAGTCACTTGTTTGGCCAATTTAGCCAGATCAAGTTTCTCGTTTTCAGCTTCCGCAATGACAATAAACGGGCCTTTATGGAAAGAATCATACTTTCGAACACGAAAGGTTCGAGATTCGTTGCGATCCATCATGGAATTTATCACCAAACTTGAACAATAGCCTTCAATTCGAAACTCTTGAGAGAGACTACACTGTGCGTGTTAACGCTTTCAAGGTTGGATATCGACTGTAGATGAAAAGTTTAAAGAAAAGAGATTTCAAATAAATTAAGTTTATGCGGTGTTTTGCTAATATTTCGAAGGGTGGTTATCATTTCTTGTTTAAAATGATTGTATTTTGTGACTTGAACTCTTCATAAATTAGGTCATGATTCTGTTTTAAATTATTTGAGTTTGTTGAGTTGCGTTTTTCTGAAGATTTTAATTAATTGGCACAAAGGAAGTACATCAGCATGTGATTTTTATTAAATTTACAGTTAAACCTGGATAAGCGAGAGTCAAATGGCTGATTTTTTTTCGATTAAAGAGGTTCCTCACATATTCAGGTTCTCTTTTAGAGAAGGTCAGGATGCATTAATTTGATACAGAAAAGCGTGTTTATCTGATCAAAATCCACTGATTTGTTAGAAAGATGCAACCATTCGAAGTTTTCTCGAGTTAGCTGCATTATGGAACAATAGATATTTCTCGAAAAAAACTCATATTGGCTTTTCTTTATTTCTATTTGGTAGCACAAAGTCATTTTGGAATCAAAAATTCAGTACAAAAATAGATTTGTTTTTTGCTTAGTCAAGTCAGGAAAAGGATTCTCGCTCATAGAAGTTTTACACTCTCACTGCTGTAAAAGTTATCAAAACAACTTTAAACTTTTGTATTTTGTTGTGGTTTTACGATGATGTCAAATCAAAACAATCAGCAGCAGCAGCCTTAAAAAACTGCGCTTCTAAAGCCTATCCATCTTTTCTCACTGTAAGGCCAAATCATAACAATCAGCAGCAGCAGCCTTAAAAATCTGCGCTTCCAAAGCCAATTCCGTCTCTTTCCACAGGAAGGCCAAACCAAAACAATCAGCAGGGGCAGCCTTAAAAATCTGCGCTTCTAAAGCCAATTCCGTCTTTTCTCACCGGAAGTCCAAATCAAAACAACCAGCAGAGGCAGCCTTAAAAAACTGCGCTTCTGAAGCCAATTCCATCTTATTCCACGGGAAGGCCAAATCAAAACAATCAACAGCAGCAGCCTTAAAAATCTGCGCTTCTAAAGCCTACCCGTCTTTTCTCACCGGAAGCCCAAATCAAAAGAATCAGCAATGGCAGCCTTGAAAATCTGCGCTTCCAATACCAATCTATCTTTTCCCATTGGAAGGCCAAACCAAAACAATCAGCAGGGGCAGCCTTAAAAAACAGCGCTTCTTAAGCCAATCCGTCTTAATTCACCGAAAGGCCAAATCCAAACAAATAATCAGCAGCAAAAATCTGCGCTTCCAAAGCCAATACGTCTTGTTTTACCGGAAGACCAAATCAAAACAATCAGCAGCTGCAGCCTTGAAAATCTGCGCTTCTAAAGCCAATCCGTCTTGTTCTACCGGAAGGCCAAATCAAAACAATCAGCAGAGGCAGCCTTAAAAATCTGCGCTTCCAAAGCCAATCCGTATTATTGCGCCGGAAGGCCAATCCAAACAAACAATCAGCAGCAGCAACCTTGAAAATCTGCGCTTCCAAGGCCAATCCGTCTTATACCACCGGAAATCTGCGCTTCTAATGCCAATTCCTTTTTTTTGCACCGGAAGGCCAAATCAAAACAATCAGCAGCAGCAGCCTTAAAAATCTGCGCTTCTTATGCCAATTCCGTCTTTTTGCATCGGAAGGCCAAATCAAAACTATCAGCAGGGGCAGCCTGAAAAATCTGCGCTTCTTAAGTCAATCTATCTTTTCCATCGGAAGGCCAAACCAAAACAATTAGCAGCAGCAGCCTTAAAAACTTGCACTTCTAATGCCAATTCCGTGTTTTTCAACTGGAAGGCCAAATCCAAACAATCAACAGCAGCAGCCTTGAAAATCTACGCTACTTAAGCCAATTCCGTCTTTTTTCCACCGGAAGGCCAAATAAAAACCAACAGCAGCAGCAGCCTTACAAATCAGCGCTTCTAAAGTCAAACCGTCTTATACCACCGGAAGGCCAAATCAAAACAACCAGCAGTAGCAGCAGCCTTAAAAATCTGCGCTTCTAAAGCCAAACCGTCGTATTCCACCGGAAGGCCAAATCAAAACATTCATCAGCAGCAGTCTTTCAAATCTGCGCTTCTAAAGTCAATCCGTCTTATTCCACCGGAAAGCCCCAAGCTTTTTCTACCAACCACGCCATTCTCGTGATTTCACGAATCTCAATTGAGATATCCACTGAGACATGTCTGTCGCTCACAGGAATAGATCAATGACTGACTTGGTTTTGTTTGCTTTGCCTAGTGTTGCCAAAATGACAAATGTAGCCATAGAAATTACTTTATTTGATATATCTTCAGTGATGCCGAATACAACCATTACTTTTTTTAAATTTGATGTATCTATTGCAAATCCTTAATCTCATCTCTACATATTTCACTCTCAGAATATGTTATCCAGGCTATAAATATTCTAAATGGAAAGAAGTTCCGACTAGTTTCTGTCAGTTTTAGTATTTTTTCGTAACAAAACTGTTTGTTTACACCGCTGACCAGAATGCTTAGAAATGTTATTCGAGAATCGGAAGCGAGCAAAGGCTGATTTGAAAAACTGTCATTGAAATTATCTATGCGTGCGTCAGTGCGAACATATTTACTGAACAGGCGTCTAAATAGGTGCGATTTCCACAATAACGATATGTTCTTTAAAAAATCAATTCTTCTAAATATTGTTGTATTTTTTGTAGTTACTTAACACGTCATTTCAGTTTCCATTTGATTTTAAAATAAACTTGACGTGTTTCTTTTTTTATTAAAATTTTATTGCTTGCATTCATGGGTTGTTGAAGGGTCAAACTTTTTTTTTTTATTTGGTCTATACGAAATGATGCTTGATGATTCTGTAAACATATTTGTTAAGTTGAATTTTTTTTTCGAATAACGACTATTAATCGACTTAATCTGCTTTCGATTACAACATCATCACATTACACAACTTCACGATATATCTCTACTGCCTCGAGTAATAAACGGCAGGACATGCCCATTGAAGCCCGCCAAAATGTGCTTGACGTGCGCGAATTTCAATGAATCTCTCGGTCTTCTGTGAGGTTATGCGGAGAAAGTCTTACCGAATGATATTGTGCGCGGGTGAAAAGATTTTCTCTGACTTTGCACATGTGTGATTTACCTTCGCCAGAAATGGACGAGATTTATTGTTGTTCCAGGCTCGTTTGTTGCCGCTTGGTACGTGATATGATTTACTTATTCGTGCTAGTTGAACAACTAGGTATCGCTGCTACCCATCGGAATCACTCGTTTGAACTTGATTTAAACGGATGTTGTAACAGTTGCTGATTCAATGTAAATGAGACTACTGTTTCGAATAGCAACGTATGAATCATCTTTGGAGATACAGACAGAGTTGTTTGAATTGTGGAAAAGTTTGTTGAATGAACAACAACAAAAAAAACATAAAATTTTGAAACAGTCAGTTTGTTTTCGTCAGTCAGTCAGTTCTCGTTCAATACTAGTTTGTTGTGTTTTTACTTACAAATCGATTAGAATATCGGGAAGAGCATACCTGAAAAGAAAAAAAAATGTTATACAAAAATGTTATTTAAACTGATATGAAATAATCCATTTAGTATAACTTAAAAATCCAAAACTAATAAATGTATACTAACTATGACAATACCACCCTGATCGAAATTGTCCCATTTTTAAAGCGCGTGTCAATCACTTCCAGAATCTAGCCATAATGATAGTAATCTACCCCGGCTAGATTCCCACCTCTGAGTAGATTTTCCTTTCATTTTGAAAATCAACCGACCCACAGCACGCGATTCGAAAATTGGCCTTCGAAGTTTAGCGATTCATTACCTTCCAAGATACATATGTGTATCTACATCATGTGGCTTAGATGTGCTATCGCATCGCGCTGTCACGCGCTGTTAGACTGTCATTAGAAAATTGTAACCGGTGGTTATTCACCGGAGGTGCTGCCCTAAGATTGAGATCAACTAATGGTTTAGTTAAGCTTAACTTGGATATGAATTATCCAATGGGTGGCTAGGGGAAGCTGACTTTAGGTCAAAAGAACTGGTTCCCTTTTCAAGGTGAATTAAGAGCGATCATGCTTACTTGCCCAATAATTAGACAATTTCCGCTGAAGAGCCGTTTAATTATTGTGTCTAATATAATCTTTTTTGCATACCTTTTTAGTACACAGTTACTTACTAAAAAGTGTCTAATCAGAGAGAGTGAATTTGAGGAGGTAAACTTAGGACTGCGTTTCAGATATTTTTTTTTCCAAATTCAGAGAGAAGATTGTACTTATAACTTTTTCTAGAATATTCGATGTTATTTCCATATTGATCACTATCTCAAGACCTCAATCTTCCCGACGTTATTAGCAACTGGAACGCAATAAAGACGAACATAAACATACTTGAATATAGATGAGTCTGTAAATGTTCAGTACTTAATTGAACTTAACTAGTAAAAACTTACAGGTGTTTTGAAGAAGGCATAATTTTCCTGTTTGTTTGGATTACGTGTCGCTATTAAGCCTTTCTGAAATAATTTACAGTGGCAGCGGACAAAAAATAAATAAGTGAAATTGGAATGAGAATTTCATATTTGTAAAAATGCAATTGCCAGAAGGTACATTGTTTTTTGGACTTTTAATCTATGGGATACCTAAAGGAAATTATATAAAACAGTGTAAAACTTATATTTGAAACAACTTCTATCTTCGCTAAACCCTTAAAGTAGTTTTTGCTTATTTGAAAGTTTTACACTGAAATCTGACAATTTCGAATATTTTCGAAATAAAATGATTTTTATGTGGTTAAAATTTCTTATACTTTTTTGTCTTCTAACACCAACATAGCCAAAACTTGTATGCATTCTGGAAAATGAATAACTTCCGCTCCTCATTTTTTTTTCAACGTAGTATCTGCTACATAGAACTTGCATTGCAGATACTACTATGGCCAGGCAGGCCCGTGCGAAGGACCCGCCCAAGGGGGGGGTTTTCGAATTTCAAATTTAGCTAAAAATAATAGCAATACCAAAAATAAGCAATAAAAATAGGAAAGAAATTTCTAACACCGTTTTTCACTCATGATTACCAAACAAACTAAAAATAAATTGGACTGATAATAAAAAACAAAATTTTCAAATCATACCAGAATTAAAGTTTCAAATTTTCGGTAAGTCATTGATGATTTTTTTTATGTTCTTTTTTATGAACTAGAAATTTGTTTCAAAAGAATTTCTAAGCTAATTTAAAATAAACGTTTCCAAAACACAGAGCTTAAAAGAAATCTTGATTCTTAAATAAATATCCAATCAGGTAAAAAGCTAACCATGATTAGTTTTTAGGAAAATGATAATAATTGTTAGTTTTTATTCATCTTCATTAAAATTTTGTTTTTTATTTTCAACTAAAAGGTGATTGAAAAATTCTGCTGTAGTATTAACAATTTTCACAAAAAAATATTCAATCGCGATGAAAAATGTGAATTTTTGATAACTGCAAAATTCAATTTGAACTTTGGAGAAGTTATTCAATGATTGATGGTTTAAATCAATTTGATAAAAAGAAGAATAGATATATTTATTATTATTTGAAAAGTGCCAGTGAAAAAAGTCAGAGAAAAAACCTATCTATAGAAAAATAAATGGCTTAAATAGTTCATTTTTGAAGTTCAAAATAATAACTTCATGTTCAATTATACTTGCAAGAAAATATTAGGAAATGAGTAATGAATGATCAATGAAAACAGATAAAAATTGAAAGATAAGGAATTCCAAGTTACAACGAACGTAAGAACAAAGCAAATTCAAAGTCAGTTAACATTTCGCTTTAATTTTTGAATTTTGAAGATTTAGATGATTTTGAAGATTATTTCAAAAATCATGATTGATTCAAAAATGACGATTTTATCTTTAAAAAATTGATGAATAGTTTTTAAATTTTCAATCACAAGTTTTAAAGTTTAAAATTACAAGCTTTGAGTGTTTTTTTACTTTCGATTGAAATATTGGGTCCTAGAAAGAACAGAAGGTTGAAACTTTGATTTTCATTTCAAATTGAATTAAGACTTAAGAGCTTATTTGTCAAGTACACAAAAATTCAGAATTAAAAACAACAAATTTGTTAAAATTATTTCTAAATTTAAAAATTTCGACTAAAAAATTTGGTAAGTTAATAAAAGAATTGGAAAAAAATACTGTACCTTGAATTTCCGTTAATTTATATGAAAATATAAACAAAATATGAAAATAAAAAGATAATCTATTTAAAACATTTCAGGAGGTCACGTTTCACCATAAGAATTTACATAATTTAATTGTCTGTCTCAAGGCAACAGCATTTTGGTGTTTTTTTTTTTAAATGATTGATTTAGTAAATTTTAACGTTATGAAATCGAATCTTTTATCAAATTTGGTCAATCACTTTGAGTTTTTATGATAAGGAGATTCGAAATGTATCAGCTTTAAGCAAAATCAAATAACTGATCTACATATACAAAAAATCTGATTCTGATTCTGTTAATCATACTTCATACAATTAAGGGATATTATTATGATGAAAATAATGCATGATCTTAAAAATGTAAAATTCAACAATTAAAAAAATGGAAAGATATCATTACAAGTACTTTTGACATAAGTGTAGAAAGTGTAAAAAACTTGATTTCATTCAACATATTTTTTGAAACCTGCAAAAAGGTTACAGTTTTTGTAAAAATGTCTAAAATTCAGTTTAGTTTAAAACTTCTTAAAAATTTGATAAATGAAAAAAAGTAAAAAAAAAAAACATAAAACTTCTATCACTTCGAAGAACTCATAAAAAATTGAATTTTTGAGGAAAGTTGATAATTCATTAAAAACTTTTATTTTTGAATAATATGTTTTGGATTTGAGTTTTTGTATAAACAATATAGAAATTTCTCAAATACTTTTTAATTATTCTCAAAAGTCATTTTAATATCAAAAGCTAATAGAAATATTGCATATTAAGATTCAAGGTACCCAAATTAGTCGAAATTACCTTTTAAATTTATTTCTCCTCCGAAAAATGTAGATTTTGTGGCCTTGTGCAAACTATGTGTTGTGATGAGCATTTAAAAAAAACAAAAAACACCTAATAAAATTTAGTCGAAATTGGTTTCTTTAAGAATATTTCATAACAGCATAATATATGTAATTAAAATAACGATTTTTTAAATATAAAAATGGTTCGTTTCAAACTCTGTTCATATTTAGTTACACTTTTTAATAAAAACCAATTCTGAAGACGAGGTAGGGTTTTTGTATATCAAGTTTTGAGTTCCTATACAAAAGAATAATTAAATTGCAATTTAGAACAAAAGTTAGTTTCAATTCGTTAACGTCAAATAGTGTCGTAGGTCGAAATGTCTCAAGCCAAGGGTGATTTAAGTTTAAATTCCGCCGGAGGCGAAAAAAATTTCTGCCTTGATTGTTGACACTTATTTTCAAATACATTTTAACGTCAAGTAATTTTTGTTACTTTGGTGAAAATTTTACTTGAAAAAAATCTTCATGGGGGGGTTAAACCCCTAAAACCCCCCCCGTTCGCACGGCCTTGTGGCCAGGTCAACCATGTGATAAAAACGCAAAAAAAAAAGGAACGAGGGAAGGATAAAGCGTGGAGTTCCTCGTCAAACGCTTCTTACGATTATATATGGTTAGGTTATAAAGTAACATTGTTTAATTTGAAAAGTTGAAATAAGAATAAAATATGGATTCATCTCACCCGAAACTTCCAAAGTTTGACGCCAATTCAAACAGGGAATCGAATTTTCCCATCATTAACATTTTTGCAGCAAATAGAAATTTGTATTTTGCTTTTTTTAGCAGAAAATTTGATAATTACAATAGTTATTATTAAAAAAAATCCAGTTCTTCTCAGGTCCTTGTCAATATTTCACGATTTCTACTGAATCTCTATTTTTGAAGATTCTACTTACATCTCGATAATCGCAGCAAGCCACAAAAAACTTTGCGTGCCATCAACAGCTTACAAATTACAACCGGAAAAAAATGAGCTCTGGTTGTTGGGGGAAATTTATGGACACTAAATCACCGACTTTTGCTGAATCTCGCTACAGATACTATTTGCCACACATTTCCGACACTTATAAGATGTCATTATTCCTTATTTTCAAACACTTTTTAAAATGTTGACCGTTCACTAGACAGAAGAAATCTTACCAAACTCTAGCAAAACAACGAGAAGCATAGGTTTGAACTAACAACGACTGATACAAATATTTCAATTTTCTTTCTTAAAAAGTGTATATAACCAAAACAGATAACACTTCAATAAGTAATGGTTTATCTCGTCATCAGCATTAAAAACAACTCTAGCTCTTAAATAGATTTTTTTTTAATTCCGATGACCAGCATCCATCAGCCGAGAACTCTACATTTTTCCCTCCTAGGAAGGAACTCTTAATGAAATTCCTTATCAATTTGAATGAAAACAACACCCGATAATCACTTCAATGATGTATCCCAGCCCCCTGCTTTTTGGCGGTTGCACTTTTTTTTTATTTCACTTTAAGTATTTTAAACGCAATTTAAACGAAACTTTCGCGGACGGAGAAATAAACACGGCCGGCCCGCACAAGGCATCGCCTACTCATGGTTCAAATTCGAAATTTTTGCTTGACATCTTAGTAAGTTTGAAGATTTTTTTTTAATTTTCAAGGTTTTTGAAATGTGAAACTCTTAAAAACTATTCTATTTTAAAATTTATAAAAAAAAAACGTGTAGTATCTATTGAATCAATTTGTTCTGATCCAAGAGCTTAACATAGGATCAGCAACAACAGTTACTTAGTTAGTGATTTATTTAATTATCTTTCCATTTTCGTTCGAAAATGAACCCAACTCAGTTACTTAGCTGTGCTGCCTAATCAGTTTTTGCATTCATTTCGTATGCAGAAACTACTCAAATTCATTTCGAGAAAAAAGTAACTTTTCCTGGTAATTTTTTTTAATCAAAAACAATTGCAACGACTAAGAGCATTCTAGAATTTAAATTTCTTACCAAAGAAGTCAATTGAGATACTCAAAATTTCAGGACATACTAGCAAATAAAATTCAAACTAACATAAGATTTTTATCAGAATTTCTCAAGTGAAGCTTAACAAATCGATTTGCTTGAGCTTGTAGTAACTGTTTTGGAAATAATCCCCATTTACCAAAGCTCCCTCTTTCTACTTATAACACGATACTCATCCGTTTTTATCGATTCAGGATCCCTTGGTTCCGCCTTATTCGAAGTTGTCGTCGATTGAGAACGATCTTGCTACATCTATTCGTTCTGACCATTCGGTGACCATCATTTGGTGTTTTTTTTGAATATGTGGTGGGGCTTTCAAAATTAAAAGGTTTAAATATAACAACAAAGAAACTTTCAAACGAACACAAAAAAAAAAATTAAAGACGGCCATAAAAATCTCTTGGATCACCGATTGAATATGAAAATCTTCAAAAACTCTACCATTATTTTTCATGAATATATTTATCGTACATTTTACGATCATTACGATCTTTGTATTCAATTTTGCTGAAAAAATAAATGAATAAATTGTAATGAACGTACGATATATTAAGCATAAATTAAAAATTGTTTCCAAAACATCCGAAATTATTAGATTTCAATTTTAAATTTCCGAATAGGCAACAAGTATCAGAATGAGATTATAAAAATTTGTTTTGGATGGCTTATAAATTTGGATGTGTACTTTAAAATCAGCGGAAACTAATAATAATTGTTTCTAGAAAATTTCCTTGAAAATTTTGTACAGTGGAATTGAAAAGTAAACCTACTATCTTTTTCAAATAGGCAACTTGCTATCAAAATATCGGTTTCTGAACTTTTCTTACACCGTGGTTGAATTAAAGGGAATCTTTGGATTGCTTCAATTCATCAAAAAATTGTTTCATATTCATTCAGATCAATAAAAATCATCTTTATAATTTAGAATTAGGAATTCGTATTCAGATTTACGATTTAAAGCATTTTATTAAAGAATTGTTTTTTAGTATTTTAAAATATGCTCTGGAATTCAGAACTGAAATAATATAAAACAAAGACAGATATTTGAAATTGTGGGTTTGAATTCACATTTCATGTTTAAGATTCGATTTATGTACTAGGATTGTTCGATCTTCTGGAAAAGATCGATTCCCAAGATCGATTCAGCTGAATGGTTCCAGGATCGATCCACCTAAAAAAATCGAAGCAAAGCGATCGATCTCTGCAAGGTCGATCTTTTGATTTTTTGTAAAGAGTGCTGCCTTATGCTGAATTAAATAGTGCAAATGATATGAAAGCTTATTCATTTTAACTTTTAACATCAAATGTATGAGAAATAAAAAAAAGGTTTCAAATTCAACATCAGAATGTTTAACTTTTCGTGTTTATTAAGCTGCCCAGTTTCATCCGGGTTTGCCCGGATATTTAATACAAAATTTGGGAAAAGTCCGGTACGGCCCGGTTGCCCGGTTTCATTGAAAAAGTTCGGATTCATTGTATGTATGTATGTATGAATCCAACTTGGGTTTGCGGCAGCGCCGCGGTTATGGCCAAGAAAATAACCCACGCGTCCATATTGGCTACCATGCAACACAGTTATAACCTCTCAATGAGACTTTAAAAGGAATAGAATCGCATGCAGAGGCACTTACGGTATCCAGGGTATAAGTGGAGTAGCCTCGAGAAACTATTACCATATTGTTGACTAACCAAAATAGCATGTAAATTATAATCCCGCCCCCAAGGCTTCCGAAAAAAAGTTCGGATTCATTCATTTTATTCGCCAAATAAAACAAAAAAAGACAAATTGTGTTGTAAAAATTAGATTTTTTTAGCAATAAATTTCATCATGGAAAATTTTTTGGAAACCAAAAACACAATTTAAAATCTCCTGATGAACTTTGATGAACAAAATTTTTTTCTTGATTTTGTTAAGTTATTCCTGAGGTTTGACCAAATTTGAAATCAAACGCTCAGAGTTTGCTAGGTTTTTCACAAAATAACCCGGATTTGTCCAGCCCGGATACCGAAAAAGTTCTGGCAACCTTAGTGTATTTGACATATCAAAAATAGAATAAATACATATATGCATTTTACCATTCAAGTTCAAATTATAAGCAAGTTAGATAGGAATAAGTCATAATTTTGTAATTTTACTAAATAAAGCAATTCAACAATTTGAAGACAAATCACTTGGAGAAATTCTTATTTTGAAAAGTCTAAGTGTGGATTTTTATTTACGCTGGTGTTTAATAGGCGTTGGAAGCGGTGCCGAATTTAGGTGATGGTTTTCCACTAGTGCAAGTGGGATGCAGCTAAAATTTCACCCAACTTTTGACGGATAATACGGGTTTTTCTTAAGGGGGGGGTAGGGTCTAACACTTTCAAAAAATCGATTTTTTTATTTTTTTATTTTCTTATTGTAAAACATTTCAAGAATGTTGTGTCAAATTTTCAAGTCAATTGAAGCAAAACTGTAGAAGTTATAGGCCTTTATCTCCTCCTATCTAATACTGCAAGAAAGCAAGAGCAGAAACTTCAAACGCGTTTTTCTCGAAAGCACATTTTTATAGTCCGTGGACATCGTCATTTGAAAACTACTTATCCGATTCTTTTCAAATTTGGAACATAGTTTCTACATATAAAATACCAGACCCCAACGTTTTTTTTTTTGATTTTTTTACTTTGGGGAGATTTTACAGGTGAAAAATGGCGGATTTTTAAGTGAAAAATTGTAGTTTTTACTTAAAACAGCCACAAAAATTTCATAAAAATATTTTTAAGTTAAATAAAAACGTTGGGGTCCAGAAAAACATCTATTAAAAATATTTTGCTCTGATTTTTTGAATTCAGATGATTCTGTGCTGAGATACAGTGTCCACCGCAAATCCTGTTTTCTAAAAGGCATCCTCGAAAATGCTCCGTCACCGGCTCATTTTTCAATATTTTTCTACGAAAAAATTACTAAATATTCTTTTAACAATGCTTTGTATAATGCAAAAAATTTGAATACATTTGTTTGAACGATAGCTCTAGAAAAAAATCGTGAAAATGGTGTTTTTTTTATACCCGTTAGACCCTACCCCCCCCTTAAAGCAAGTTCACTGGTGTCGGGAAAAAGTGGTAGAAATTTTGACACTTACGGTACATTTTGAAAATTTTGCCATGCAAAAACATTTTCAAGATCTATGGCCTTCTAGTTTTTTTTTACAACACGTGTTGTATTTTCGCATGCTGTGATGCAAAAATAGCAATACGGATTAAATAGAAACAGTGTTGTAAAAAAATAAAACGCCCCAAGATCTTGAAAACATTTTTGCATGGTAAAATTTTCAAAGTGTCAAAATTTCTACCACTTTTTCCCAATACCAGTGAACTTGCTCTTAAGGAGAGAAAGAATAACTATTCGCTTCATCGCCCATACCATCAATTTAGCCACAGGTCATGGCACCAAGGTAACGTGATCATCTATTATCTGGAAATCATCAGTCTTGGAAAATTTACAACATAAGTTCAGATATGTAAATTAAAATGTTGAAAAATTATTTCATTGTCATTTTAAACCTGAATCAAAGATATCATTATCATATCTCGCCCATTAGTAATAGAAAAACGCTTGTTCTAATAGCCATATCACGAGATCAAACACGTCAAGCCCACGCCAGTAACCATCCCACAGAAGACAGTCACTTATGACAACTCTTCGTGGCAGTTTTTGTTTATTCATAGTTCCAAAATTCATTCACAGCGTCCTTTGGATACTTAACCGCCCTTACAATATTAGCGACTCAGAAAAAAATGATCCCACGATTATTAACCGAGGGGCGCTTTATGCATAAATGAGCCATTATTTTTCCGAATGCCTAAAAATGCCCTCCGGGCCGCCGAAGTGCTCACACGTTTCCGACATGTTGACAGCTCGGCTTAGCCTTAGAGTGTAGAGCTCGAACATCAACCATTGACCGCGCACCGTTTTCAGAATTGAATCAAAATAAAGCCATTAGAAGAACTCGCCTGGCGGAGAGATCGGATCGTTTTTAGCCGAAAACGGAAATTTTATTCTAGAAAACTTCCTCTCGGCCAGGGATAAAACGGATTTTTGTGGTAGGAACTGAGTTGAATGGCGCTGACGATGACGACGCCGACAACGACCTTGCTCAGGGAAGCTGCCAATGAATGAATAACATAGATCACCTCAACCTTAAACCAACGGCGTCATCATCATCATCATCATCATCATCAACGACAACGCCACCGGCTGCTGTCCTCTTCGGGGTAAGGTAAGACTTGGTCCGGAAGGCCTTCAATGTGGTTTTATTCCGTACGTCTTATTACCATATAAATCACTTATGCGATTTGCGGTTGACCCCTTTGGCAGTTTGTATGATGTATGTAGGACTAGGACTGGAGCGTGTTGGCTACAAGGAATATCGACTTATGGCACACGAGGCGCACTTGTGGGTATGTTTTGGCTTTATTTTATTGGGAATTGACATTTTGAATTGCCTTGTGTGCCAATTGATTAATGCGTTCGTGGATCATCTCCTTATAGGGAGCAGCAGCATGGTTCGGTCCCCCAGATGGCATTTTTATGTTTTACTCGAATAAAAGTACAAGTAATTCAATTAAATTGCAATTACTCATGTATAGATCAGCTTGTTCTACTTTGATTTTTGTGATCAATTTCTGTCTGGTGGATGAGTTGCCCTTAGCAAATTTAGTTTCCGCACTGAATGTTTTGAAAATATACTTCATTTCAATTTTTTATGAATCACTTTAAGCTTAGGGAAGAATGCCACCTAGTGGTAAATTCCTGGCAAAAAAAAACAGTTTAAGCTACGCTTTGTTATTAGGACGGATCCCGTTAATTTATGCGCCGATCAAATAGGGAAAGCAGATTTTTTTGGGTTTTAAGTTTTTACATCAGTTACTTTAAAATTCGGCACGCGCCACCTCAAAGTCAGACAGAAAAAACAGCACAAAAGTAGGTACAACAAATTATCGACGAACGTTGCGGCGCTGAGATGTAAATGAAACTGTAAGTGAATTCCTTTGTAATGTTACATTAATTTTTTCTGTGTAGTCTCGTTCATTTATCATGGATAACTGTTTCAGGTCGTCAGCTTAACAAAGATTTGGGCCGGTGATGAGTGAACGAATGTTGTTAAAATAAATTAAAAAATATTGGTCCTAAATGGCTTTCTTGAGGCATACCGGAACAAGCAGGGATTAAAAAGGGGTGTGGGTTCAACATCGTGCGTCTAGGCTTCCGACATAA
Source organism: Uranotaenia lowii (assembly GCF_029784155.1). Classification (NCBI taxonomy): domain Eukaryota; kingdom Metazoa; phylum Arthropoda; class Insecta; order Diptera; family Culicidae; genus Uranotaenia; species Uranotaenia lowii. The sequence goes on along the minus strand of NC_073692.1, from coordinate 188,233,405 downwards.
TGAAGCTCCCTAATAGCTCGTTAGTTAATAGTTGAAGCTTCCACCAGATCCTACCACTATGGTCGAAATTCCTCCGTAAATGTTGGGTTATTCTACCGCCATTGTGAAAATTTCCTCCTATCGTCAATCCACTCGGCAATAAGTCATACAGACTCTGAACGGAAAAGAGAAAGAGTTAGCCGGTCGTTACAGAGCACACAAGAGAAACTCCGAAGGGCAGTACGGTATAATCATGGGACATTTCATAGTAAATTGATGGAAAAATTTAAACGTTGGTGGAGCTTTGGGTAGTTCGATGAATCACGGAATTGTGCAGAACAAAGGCATCTTCGTGGACACAAATTTGATCTTGCCTAGCGTCATGGAGATGCTCCAGAATTGCTTTAAATTAGTCTCTGACGAAAAACATCTTTGAATGTAATGCATCTGCAGTATTGGAAAGAGAATGGACATATTTATCACTACTGGAATAGCTATGAAAGAACGGAATCATATTCTATTGATAAAAAAAACTAAGTAACAGAAAGTTGCAAAGGTATCCAAAACATATATCAAGAAGAACTTTTTTATCGAACATTACTGAACTCTGTGCCCTCGGTTTACCCAAGTGAAGTATAGAAGTACGTGAAAAAAGCTACTAAAACGGATACAGGGTGGCCAGCGAGTTTCCATTTTGAAATTCCCGGTTTTTTCCCGGTTTTCCCGAATGAGAAACTGTTATATTTTTATTATTCGCATAGATAAATCATAGTTTTGATATGATGCCATAGATTGTCGCTGAATCCCCAAACCGGAGTTTTCGTCAACATCAGCGACGGCGACATCACTGACGACATTCCATGTTGACCAGACATCTGTCAAACATCTACCGAGTGTCGGAACCAAACAAAAGAACGGGTTGCCAACAGTGATGGTTTGAATCATTTGACTTAATTTTGAATCATTTGCTTATAACTTCTTTTGAAAACATTTTTCCCAGAAATGATGTTCTAAACTTTAGTAGAACTAGATCTTAGCTGCAACTTTTGTGACCAACACAAACCTGTATCTCTTATGCCTTATGAATGAGAAATCGAAAAGTTTAAATTTTTGAGCAATGATCGTAATCACAATCATTTGGATTAGCGGGTTGGATTAAATCCTACAATTCATACCACATTGAAGATACATATTTATGACATGCAAGAAAGTTGTAGCTTAGATCTGTATCTACTAAAGTTTAGAACATCATTTCATGGAAAAATGTTTTCAAAAGAAGTTATAACCAAATGATTCAAAAATAAGTCAAATGATTCAAACCATCACTGGTTGCCAATCACCGAGGTGTTTGAAGAATTGTTCATCGTCGCTGTTTGGCAAGGTTGGCAATCACCGGCGTGAAAACTTCGGATTTCAATTTCATTGACAATAATACTTTTAAAATTTCAAGTTGAAATTTTAAATTTTTCTATTGAAAACTACTGACTGACATTCTGATATTTTTTCTTCTAAAGCTCTTAAAACAGATTCAGATGAACTTTATTCATGATAAGCTATCTGATATTTTATTTCGGTTTTCATATTGAATACTGAATCAATTGGATACCTTTAACATTTTTAATTAGAATGCGCTGAAATCTAGATTATATGTCCCATTTTAAAAAATGCATGTTGTTATTCGATTTTTTATGTAATGTAAACAAGAATCACACAAAAACTTGTTCTCTTATTACATCTTCTGTGCGTTTATCAATAAACCGAATAAAATGGTGGCATCTTTTTTCTGGCATTTTTCCCGCATGGGACAATTCCCGATTTTTAAAAGTTAAAATTGAGCTAAATATTAAAAGAATATATTTTCGTAAAAAAATGAAATAAGTTCTCAGTTGGTCAGAAATATTATTCTTGAACTTAAATGGTGGCATCTTTTTTCTGGCATTTTTCCCGCATGGGACGATTCCCGATTTTTAAAAGTTAAAATTGAGCTAAATATTAAAAGAATATATTTTCGTAAAAAAATGAAATAAGTTCTCAGTTGGTCAGAAATATTATTCTTGAACTTACGTTTTGGCAGTTTTTCGACGCAAAAAAAAAATTGTTTTTTTCTAATTTTTTTCAATGTTTTAATCATCAAATGAAAATTTTAAGTATGGTTATGATTATTTTTTATTTTTGAGGAACTGTAAACCAAATTGAAAACAGCTAGAAATAAGTAAAGTCACGTAAAAAAAATTTTCATTGTTCAATCTATTTAAAAACTACAAATGATCATTAGATTTTTCTAAAAATAGCTTTTCAGTTAATTTGTCGACCGAGGAAAGACTTCACGGCTGAATAACTGAATTCATATCTCTCGCTTAACGTTCTTTTAAAATTAATTTTTTTTCATCAAATAATCCGATATTTTAGTCGGACTTTTCAAAATAACTCCCCCAGTGTAAATGTGTTTGATAGATTTCTGCTATTTTTTCCAAGTTTCGTTTCAGTATAACGTGTTTTTTTTTGAAAAAAAATGAGCTTCTTATGCCGATTCAAACTTCGTCAACTAGTGTATAATTCCAGTTATAAGATAAATCATAAGCTTAAATCTTAGTTTTTAAGATGTGGATTCAATTGAAGATTGTCTAATTTCAACATATGAATTCACATCACAATTCATTTTTTTTTAATCTTTAATTAATTAACGCTATAAAAGTTAACTACCAAGACTTAACGTATTAAAACTTCGCAGTTGTGAAACTTTTATTTAATTAAAAAACATTTTTATATTCATGGCAGTGCACAATATGCTTAAGCAAAGAAATAAGCTAAGTTTGTGGCCGAGACATCTCGATTTTTCAAATATTCTCGGCTTTTCCCGGCATTTTACTCATTAATATAAAATTCCGACATATTCATGCCCCTCCCAAATAGTTTATAATCCTAGAATGAACGACTATAGATTGTAAACTTTCTGAGAGATAGATCAGCCATGATGAAATGAATGTATTTTAGGATTTCATAGTATTTAATAATCCATCAAAAATTTTCCCGGTTTTGATTTGAAATTCCCGGTTTTTCCCGGTTTTCCCGGTCTCATTTTAAATTCCCGGTTTTTTCCCGGTTTTCCCGGTTCGCTGGCCACCCTGCGGATAGAGTGAGGTCGAAGCAACTACATATATCGCTTTATCGAAGAGTATTCGAAGTTTGATCGGGCAGCGGTTTTCCAGCTTTGAAGTTGACACACAAAAGTTTTTTTTTTCGTGGGAGCATTCAGACACCCAAAATAATTTAGAAGTTTATTCTACGGTATTTTTCACGTAAACGAAGATTTTGTTGCATATCATTGATTCTACGTGATTTTTTAATACCTCCATTCCTTTTACATAGAAGACATATGAAATTCACGTAAAGTCTAAGTTGGTAATCTGAAATCCGTTTTGAGCTTTTTTAACATATGCGATTCTTATAAGAAAAACGGAAAAGTCATTAGTCAGTCTTTGTCCCCACAAACTTTGCGCGGAATTGGAGTTAAAAAGTATAGTGTTCTCGCAGTTTTTTTTAAGTTTTAGTGTGGCCAACATCGATGTCCAAGAGAAGGAGACAACCGTAAAAAGAAGACAGCAACCAATGCAGTGAGAAGAAAGAATTTTTTTTCCAATTTTCTCTAAAATATTCACAAAAGGTCTTAAATAAATATCATCATCATCATCATCTAAAATATTTTTTTGTTTCCTAGAACTGAACGACAAAAGAGGCCCTGGTGTCGACGAAAAAAGACGTGATCGTGATGCCTTTCTCAATCCTGCGGCTGGAGGATCAAGGCATTCAGGGAAAGGCTGGGGGTTGCAAATCTGGTGGTCCTCAAAAGCATCTATCGGTAAGTCAAGATTGCCGGTGGCAAGATCATGTCAATTTTAATTTTTACTATGAACTTACAGCCACAGCAACACTATTGGATGCAGCAGCAACAAAAACAGATGCAATGGCAACTTTTGCTATAAAATATTGAGCAATAAAAAACGATTTTACCTAAATTTTTGGTTTAATTTTTATTAAAATGCTTTTCGAAATATAATAATAGTATGAATGATTGAAAGAAACAATGAAACTGATTAAAACAACATCTCGATACCAAATTAATTTCTCGAAACTTTCATTATCGAACTAAATTGAATCCATTTTAAATTCACGTAAATTTTAGATGACATTCATGAAGCACCAATTCTTATTAGGGGAGCGTTCACATGTTTTATTCGTAGAAGCTACGTGAAAATCAATTGGATAAAAATTATATAGTTTTTCACATAGCCGCTACGTGCAGATTATTTTGGGTGGAGAGTTATAAAGTGGTGAAATTATGAACAAAATTTCACAGAGCGACGGACATTTGATGTAAGGTATCAAATTTGGTACCAGGTGCTGGACGACCCTTTTATTAAGAATGCCTAAGTACTTGATTAAATAGTTCTACTGAATCAAAGCAATCGAAAGATTCCCTTTAATTCAACCACGGAAAAATCGATAACATGATCGAGGAAATGTCTCGCTGATTCGGTTTTGAATTGTAATTCGCTTGAATTGGATGTTGCTGATAGCAGTAAAATTTTAAATCGAGAATCAGTTCATCTCCTAAACCTAGACACAGGACCAGGTCACACTTGGTTGTTAAAATTCTTAAAAAGAAATACAATACATTACCTGACAATACCCATCGGACAGAAAATAATGAAGCACTACCAGACAACACACAAAATAGTACTCACCCAAAATAATACCCTTCCCCCGTTTTCTTGAAGTTGCTATTAAAATACCGGTATCTGAACTTTTCTTTACCGTGGTTGAATTAAAGGGAATCTTTCGATTGCTTTGATTCATAACAATTCACTGCTTTTGCAATATTGATTTACAGCACTTTTGAATTTCGATTTGACCATTATTTTCATGTGTGTTCTTTCAAAAACAAATTATCCAAACATTTTATACAGTTATTTCTAAAACGACCTCTTGTGACGAGTCTCATAGAGCAAAACAGAGCAACAAAAATATAACATTGTTTAGTTATTTTTTCAAGTGTACTAAACTTCGATAGGGGAGAATGAGGATATTTCATCCCTGGGAAAACTTGATTCCTCCGAAACTGGAATGTTTTACATAGATCAAATGTTCTAGAAAAAAAGGCCAAATAGAACAAAACAACAAAACTGTCATCTAAACAAATTTAAATTTTTTTTTGCGTTACTGCGCTTTGCTTGAAAAATCTTACAAAATGTAGCTAGAAAAACTTTTTTATTACTTTAAAATGTTTTCCACACGAAAAAAAAATAATAAAAATATTTATTCCAATATGTCAATCGTTATAGTGCAATGTGAACTACTTAATGGAATATTTTCAAAGCAATAGTAAATCATCCATTTTTTTAAGAAGAAGTTTTCCAAAATATATGTTATGGGTTCACTTGATCCCTCGAGTCCACACTGATATATTTTTCCTCTGGATGATGTTGTTCATTTCTTACAAGATATTTTTAATATTTATCCAATGACTAATACTTATCCAATAATTTCCTGATAAAAAGAATATTGCGCCTTTAAGTATACAATAAAATTAGGTTTGTAGACAAACTTTTAGAATCCTTTTTGTCTGACGCTTATAAATTATGAAATGAAAACTAATGTGGCTAATAAAGTCGATGAAATTGTACCTTTGGATTTTGGATGAATTTTGTTAAAGCTTAGGGCACCCTGATTAAAGGATGAAGTCTCCTTTATCGTTCAAAATATCACAATTTTTAATTCCCACGAAAATGCCTCTAGTTCATCTACGGGCTCATATATCGATCTAACTTTTACAGCATATAAACTTAAAATTACACTATGTCAGAAAATGCAAAAGACAGCTGTCTGCAAAAATTTTCCATAAAAATATGATGAACATAAGAAAAATGGAACAACTATCCCATTCTCCCCTATAGCCAGCGGCCTTGGGTTAGAGGTTGGAGCGTAAGTCTTCTAAGACAGAGGGCATGAGATCAAATCTCGGTCATGGCATGCATAGTACTTTTTCTTGAGCTTTGTGGTTTTGACATTTAAAGCATGCTAGCTGTCATTTTTGGAAGTTTTTACGCTTGAGTACATAGTATGGATCAAAGTTTTTTTTTCTTTGGCGTTTAAATAGCTCGGGGAGCTGACGGTGGAAATGAAAATTAGAGATAGTTTGGAGAAGGAAATTTTAAAGTTTAGAGTAGGCAGCGTAGAATATAGTAAGCGATCATGAGACGTTGGTTAGATCATCATGCACTTCATTATATCCATTCCGGCTGGATATGGACAGAATGCAGTTCAAGATGATAAACCAACCCCTCCTGATACCAGTTGGAGGAAGGACAAGGGTGGGTTCGAGACTGGCCTCTACTTACTCCCCAAGCATCTCACCTGTCGGCAACTTATGGGATTCGAACCCAAAAGTTTTTCTTGCCGATACCGGGAATCGACCCCAGTACGCCTGGGTTACCAGACTCACGCCAGCCTATCCACTAGACCACATCAGCACTGAGTACATAGTATGGATCAAAGTGTTACCAAATTCCTGATTCAGTCATGTTGGCAATTTAGGCTATAAGACTGCGGAACTCATGGAGTTCCGCAATCCACAGAAAAACTGAGCAGATAATCTTATGTTTGTAAACATGTGTGTTTCTGGAAGCATATAGTAAAAAAAAAATAACGTAGAGTGATCAGAATAGATGGAGGATTATTGGCGGCACATTATCCGAACATACGAGAAAATTGTGCCTAGCCTTTTTCATCCAAGATTTTACCTGAGAAACCTGAAAAAAAAACGTATAAAAAGAAGAAATAAATTCAATCTGTTTAATGCCGTTTTCGTTTTTCTCCACTGGCGCGGGGCAAAACTTTCTCTGAATAAACAAACAGAATCGTCACCCGGGACGATGCAAATATATGGTTGCTATAGTCAACCTTATGCTTACTCCCAACACTGACAACTTCTACGGGTTGCAACCGCCTGCTTGAGGTGCAAACCTCGGGCAAAACTAGTGGACTTCTGAATTAATAACCGAACACAATAACAGCAGTTCGGGCAAAACTCGTGGATAACTAGGTTACCACTGCTAATAAACGAAAACACTATAAGATGGCAGCCTATCCACTTAGGGATTTTTAGCATTAAAGCTTTTTTCTACATTCGGTAAAGAATGATAGTATGTCTATTAAGTTTAATTTCTTAAACTTAGTCTCGCTTATAGCGTAAGATCCCAGAGTTCGAAAACGTAGTCTGGCAAATGAGGGACAGTTACATATAAGATGGAAAGGATCTTCCTCATCTGATTCACAACTACTGGAGATTCAGCACGCTGAATGTTGAGTTGAGTTGAGTTTATAATGACCGGAGAGTGCTCTGATCAGGATGCTGCAATGAGATTTACCCAAAGTTATCAATTAACTCGATAGTGCATAAAAGCTGATATCGAGAAAAACACGCTTTAGATTGTTGTGATGGTTATTTTTCATATACGGATTTCAACCGCAAAATTTAAATCTCTTGCTTTCATTTTTGAAAATATGATTTATTTTCATCCCAGGTTAAACTCAATGAATTTGCTCATGAATTTGGTAGATTTAGCTTATTTGATTTCAGCAAATTGAGAACTTAAAGGCTTTCTTAAAATAAACTTTTTTTTGTTCAGCTAAATCTACCAGAATCTTTAAATTCTAGGAATTTAACCATAGACGAATGAAAGGTCTCTTTTTTTGTTATTTATATAATAAAATACCAAAAAACAAAATCAGTTTCCAAAGCCTCCCCCTACCTTTCCCTTCATGCTGTTCTTCCTACCGCTCTGACATTTTTTTTAGAAAATTCTGGGCATTGTTTTTTCAGAAAATTTTGGACATTTCATACGTATTCTTCATAAGTTGTTTATGGACACCCTTTGCTCCCTGTTTTTTTTAAGGTGGAGAGATTTTTCAATAGAAATTAGGTAATCTCATTATGTCGATACGTGTTTGCATTTCAAATTTGATGAAAATCTCTTGCAAATTGTTTAAAGTATGAGGAATTTGACATTGGTTTAGTCTGCGGAAAAATATTTCATTCATTTTGCCAAATTTCTATTTTAAGTAATTTTAACCGAGTTTTTCATAAGTAATTCGAGGATTTGTAACTAAATGTTACTGTTTTTTGTTGCATCCGCAAAGTATATGCTAAGTCGTTAAATAAGGCCGGAACTAATTTCAAATCCTTCTTTCGTCACTTGGAGTTGGAACATCGCGAGGGAGAGGATAATAAAAAATAATGCGAAAAACAAATAAACTGCAATAAATTGATGAAAACTTGTATGCAAAAAAAAATTGCATACTATATCATTGCACAAAAACTATAAATCAAGTTATTTTCTTTCGAAAAATTTAATAAAATATAAAAGATGAAATAACTACCATCTTTCAATATTTGATTTCTGGTCTTGTAATCTTTCTGATATATGATTTTTTTCAGAAATTTACATAAAATACTTTAAACATTTTTCCCCCCTTCGGGTTTTTTGGAAATTTCGAAGGGGGGAGGGGGGAGCGACAAAAGAAGAAATTGATATTTGTTCCAGCCTGAATGTTGACCGAAAATTGTCGGTCTTCTCCGTTCCGACTGCAATTTGAAAACATATTTAGATATCCGTATTTTTATGTTGAGATGTTGGTGCCATTAAAATAAGTTTCTTTTCAAATGAAAGGTTCAGTAAAAAGATACGTTTTGAAAAAAGTGTTTTTTTTTTCAGCCAACGAGGCTTGCCAAGTTGGGAAATTTCGTCGAGTGTTAAAAAATAGAGTTTTGAAAAGAGTTGCATACACAATTTTTTGCAATGTCGCTAAACATCCTTCAGAATGAAGTTTTTCAACCTGAAGGAAAATATTGTAGTTTTTCCTTCCGAATCAAATTAGTGTCGAAAAATAGTACTTTTCGACACTGTTAGCGATAAGTACTGCTTTTAGTTATAGTTTTCATTTTGTAGGAACAGCAGGCCTTTTCAAGAACCTTACTTCGTAACGAAAAAAATAGATTTTAGTGAGGAGTTGCAAAATAGAAGTTTTTTGTGCTTCAAAAATTCAGTCTCAATTTCCCTTAACATTCTTCAGATCAACATTAAAAGATTTGTCGATCTCTTATGATCGGTTTTACAATAAACACTCTTTAATTGCTTAGATTTTCAATATATACAAAATAAAAAAAGAAACCCCCCAAGTAGCTTGAAATTATTTAATTCTACTGATAAGTCTTCCACTTTTGGACGTGTGGGAATCACGAATCATGACTTGTTGGGGTGTGAGAAATTTCTTCCGTAACTCAATCTGGAAGCGTGGGCTCACACATTATGGGCACATCATTGCAAGCTCCATTTTTGACCAAAATGAACCTGGCACAGTGGGCAAAAGTTGAGCTGAGTGCGGTAAGGTATATTTTTGTTATCTTAAAGACTTATGTTTTCTTCAAAAAATGTAAAGAAGCTCACAGTGCATCGTTGCCTTATGTCTGGTTCTATGGGGACAGTCAATTATTCAAATTCGCTGTCTCCCGCTTAGGTCGTGATGTAGATCTGAACAACCCACGCACCCAAAGCCCCTAAGTCTTATTGATATGTCGTTAGCTGGGAATTAAAGTTGTCACACCGGATTCAAGCCGAGAATAAAGAACATTAAAATATGATTTCATATTCACATATTAACGCTCCGATTTGAGGGATTGAAACTTCCCGACTTGGAGGTGGTTTTTTACTGATAAATCATCAAATTACGGCTTTTGCCGAGTACAAATATGTACGTATGGAAACCGGTATAAAACAGATGGGATCTCTCATTACAGATTAGATCCACAGTTTTACTGCTGAATGTCACTGGGTACCTACATCCCACAATGGAGAATTATTTCGAACACAGAGTAAGCAAGATCACCGGAAAAGTTCTGCCGATAGAATTCACGAACGAACTGAGGGTGGATTTACGGGAAATAAATTTACCGGTAATAAAAACTAAACGACTATTTGAATGAATGGCCCCTTCTTTTGCAGCATCGGACGCGCTTAAGTTTTCTGCTGCCAAATTCAGGTAAAGTATCATTTTTCAAATCGCTTCAAGCCGTCCGCCGTTGTCGCCATCGTTGTTAATTTCGATGCTCGTGAGGGATTTGGCTATAAACAGGAGGTAGCGGAAAGGGGTTACTAATAAGGTACAACAACAACCGGTCTCACGCGGTGGTTAGTCGATTGATTGGTAATTGAAGAAACAACCTTGACGACACCCACACCTCGGCTGTATAATTTGTGTCCATTTCTAGCCGTTTGAGCCTCCGCGGAATGGTTGAATGGAATGACCAGCCGTAGACTCGAGACGCGACACGACGCGCTGAGGAGAGTGTTGTTGGTCGTGATGGCGAGAGAGTCCCGTAAATCGACTTTAATTTTTCTTTCGACAACCCATTCTTGTGCTGCTCGTGTGCCTGCACAGGTTCTGAGGAATGCTGACTTAATCCGCATTTTTGTGCTACCAGAGTGATCCGTTCATTGTTGTCTGACCGCGCAGTCACGGAACGCACCACAGACAGTTTGGCTCTAGGCGTATTCGGATTTTGACGGGCCAAATTGTTTGACGAAGTTGACCCCCTAGGAAGTGACCTTTATTTATTTGGGGATTAGTTTGAACTGCTACATTATTGAAGAATAGACGAAATTTTAAGAATAACAGAAATCAGAAAGTTTGTATAGAAATTAAATCTGAACAGAGATAGAATAATGTCGAAAACAATACACACTTTAAATAAATATTGAAAAACAATTATTTATGCAACAAGTTGCAAAAAGATTATTTTTTCAGTACAAGTGATAAATTTATAATTAGTACTTCGAGTACAGAAAAAATCGAATTTTGCAACCAGTAGCATGCCCCTTTTTTTAAAGCCAGAAAATACTCTTGATTCCCTTGAAAACCGGTTTTTTTACCTGAAATAACGATTTGTAGTTTCTCCTTAAAATTAAAAAAGTGTTGAAAAGTAGAACTTTTTGAAGCTGTTTTGAAAACTGTATCGACATTGTTTTTTTTTCGTAGGAAAAGGGTTTAATTGTACCATGGAAAACATTAAACTTAATTTAAATCGTTGATATCTATAGGTCAATACGACGCCCGCCGGTTGGAGAATACAGAGGTGAAAAGGCCATACGTTGAACAGCTACACTCCCGAGCCCCGGAACTGCCGACAGATGGAACAGTGGTGTGGAATCAAGAACGTCTTTATCACGACGAGCCATGGTTCTCTCGGTAAAGTTTGTGGAAGAAGAAGTGAATAGACGTCGGATGAAACTTGGAGGATGGTCAATGATCAGAGAAAGGTGGAAGTCGGAATTGAGCAGGCATGTATCGGGTCTACCAAAGCAGCTGCCTGCTTACGATATGCGGAGTTGGAAAGGCAGTTAAACGACCTTTTAAACGAGATAGGAGCCTGCCCAAGCAACCAGAATTCCCTTAAAAAGGTTCCATAGAAGCTTAATCAGCTCTCGTTTGTGTCTGAAGAGAATGCTAATCAGCCCAAAATTTAAGTTCTTAAAGCTACTTTCAAGTTCGTTTAGGTGGCTGTAGAGAACGCTATTCAGCTTCTAAGAGAACGTCAAGAAACTTCTACGCGCCGAGAAAAAAAATCAGATTGACAGATTGCTCTGACAACCACATGTCAGATTGTTAGGTTGCCGGTCTATCATGGTCTATCTCATTGATTTTAATTATATTGTTTTGATTACAAAAGCTGCTTACACGCCTAGAGAATTTAACCGCTGCTCTCTAGGTTGCAATGAAACTCACCAGCCTCTCGACCAATCCAGCAATAGCTAATTGCCACTGTAATGATAAGTATTTAAACTTAATGTCATTTGAGATGATTGAGTGGGTTGGTCAATAGAAGGTACCTTATTTCGTTCAAAGGACTTTCAGTACACAATATGAATCATAACAAAAATTCGCATCATCAAAAATTTATTCGAATATCTTATTTAACATTTATAAGAAAAATTCGAAAAAATCTTGAATTCCATTTGTAAATATCAGTACAGATATAAACAAAACAAATACCATGACAAGAAATTGACAGACATTTTTGACATGTCGCTTAGAATTCCCATATAGGTTCTTTAAAACACCTTCAAGTATCTTAATGGTGCGTTTTGGAATGTTACGCGAACGTTATCGACCTTCTTGAAAGAAGTTCCATTAAAAGCGCTTAGGAGTTCCGTTATCGATAGTTTAACCTTTCAAAGGGCGATGGAAGTTCCTGAGTAAATTTTACGCGACAAGAGTGCCCTGAAGTTCCCGTAATACATTTTTTCAGCCAAATGTGAACTTCGGAGTTCGGAGTTAAGAAAAAACGCGACTTTTGGTTGCTTGGGTGGACAAACTCCCTAGCCGAAGAGGGAGAAAGAGCCGCCGCCAACGGAGATATTCGATTACTTTATGACATTTCTCGTCGCCTTAGTGGTGCGAGTACTAATGCTAGAATGCCGCTAAAAGACCGAGCTGATCTCAGTTATTGACCTATCACTTCGAACAACTCTTCCGAGTCACGAATAGCGATGGCCAACAGAACCCAAAGCGCCAACAGTAAGTCGCATAAATGGCGTCAACTCGCAAGCCCCCTCGCTGGCTGAAATAGAAGCGGCAATCAAAGGCATGAAATTCAACAAAGCGCCTGGGCTCGATCCCTGCTGAAATGCTTTTCAGCACTAATGTTACACCGTCTTTTCGCTGACATCTGGGATACTGCAACATTCCCGGCCGACTGGATGTAGGGTATCCTCGTAAAGGTCCCGAAGAAAGGAGACCTGACAGAGTGCGGTAACTGGCGAGGCATAACGTTGATCTGTACAACCCTCAAAGTACTCTGCAAAGTGATCCTGAACAGGTTCCAGGAGAAAATCGACGCAACCCTCCGACGGCAATAAGCTGGATTCCGATTCGGACGATCGTATGTGGACCACATCACAACGCTACGAATAATACTGGAACAACTCAACGAATTCCAGGACTCTCTTCTGCTGTTGTTCGTTGATTTCGAAAAAGCATTCGACCGACTGAACCACGAAAACATCTGGGGGCTCTAAGGCGACGAGGAGTCCCAGAAAAACTAGTCCATCTCATCGAAGCAAAGTACGAGGCATTTTCGTGCAAGGTGTTTAACCACCACTGCTTTTTCTCATCGTAATCGATGAGAGCTTGACTGGATCGATTGACTGTAGATCAAGCCGAGGATTGTCGTGGAATCGTTTGACTATGGAGCAGCTAAACAACCTTGACCTGACAGACGATATTGTTTGGCTCGTTCAAAGACAACCAAACATGCAGAGTAAGCTCGACGACCTCACCGAAAGCTACAAGGCAGCAGGTCTCAAAATCAATGTTGAAAAGACCAAATCGAGGGAAATCAACACAGACAATCCTTCCAATTTCGTGGTAGCCGGGCAACAAGTTGAGAAAGTGGAGTGCTATCTTGGTAGCCAGATAACGGCTGATGGTGGTACCAAGGAAGACATCGAAACCCAGATCAGAAAAGGCCGATTTGTTTTTGCGAGTATCCGGAACATCTGGCGGTCACGCCAGAACTCTCTGCGAACGAAAATCCGAATCTTCAGCTCAAAGTTCAGCTCCGTATTGCTGTACGGGTGCGAATCTTGGTGCACGTATGCGGTGACGACGCGAAAACTGCAAGTATCTGTGAATCACTACCTGTGGATTAACATCCGCGTTTGGTAGCCTGGCAACAGGATCAAATGAGGAATTACATCGCCGGTGTCACCAAAGGGTGCTAGAAATTGAAATTAGGGAACGTAAGTGGAGATGGATTGGGCACACGCTACGAAGAGATGAGAACGAGATTTGCAGAGAGGTGCTTGAATGGAATACAGAAGGACATCGAAAGATATGCAGACCCATTAACTCGTGGCGGCTAAGTAATCCTAGCCGCCGAGGCTGGGTCATTCGGCCGAAAGTCATGAGGCCGAAAGCCATTCGGCCGAAGGTCATTCAGCCGATGGACGTTAGGCCATTAGGCCGAATGTGTTATTCGGCCGACGGTTATCCAGCCGAATGCTGTTAGGCCGAAAGAACGCAAGGCCGAAAGGATGTTCGGCCGAATGATCACTAGGCCGAAAGGTCATAAGGCCGCAAGGTCGAATGGTCGCAAGGTCGAATGGTCGCAAGGTCGAATGGTCGCAAGGTCGAATGGTCGCAAGGCCAAATGGTCGTAAGGCCGAAAGATCGTAAGGCCGAATGGTCGTAAGGGCGAATAGTGCTATGCCGAAAGGTCGTAAGGCCGAATGGTCGTTGGGCCGAATGGCCATAAGACTGAATGAATGTCATGAATGGTTGCTAGGTCAATAAGAAATCTTTTAGACTTGTCTGCATGCTAGGCCGAAAGATCGTTTGGCCGAATGGCTGTTAGGTCGAATGGTCGTTTTGCCGAATGGCTGTTAGGCCGAATGTTCATAAGGCCGAATGATTATTAGGTCGAATGATCACAAGGCAATCCATAAGGCCTGATGATCATTCGGCTTGATGACTATTCGGCCTAACGACCATTCGACCTAACTACTGAGCGGCTTGACATCCAAGAAAGCGATAATATGTCTTATAGGCCTATCATAAATTCGGCCCAACGACCATTCAGCCTAACAACCATTCGGCCTAGTGGCTATCCGGCCTAACGACCTTCTAGCATCCATTCGGCCCGACGACCATTCGGCCTAGTGACCATTCGGCCTAATGATCTTTCGGCCTAGCATCCATTCGGCCTTACGACCTTTTGCCCTTGCGACCATTCGGCCTAATGACCATTCGACCAAATCACCATTCGGCCAAATGACCGTTCGGCTTAGCGACCTTTCGGCCGAATGATCATTCGGCCTAACGACCATTCGGCCTGATGACCATTCGGCCTGATGACCATTAGGCCGAATGACCATTCGGCCTAGCATCTATTCGGCCAAATAACCTTCGGCCTAATGTCGCATTCGGCCTATGGTCCTATTCGGCCGAACATCTATCGGCCTTTTAACCCATTCGGCCTAACTTCTGTCGGCCTATCGGCCTTCGGCCGAATGTCCGGCCCCCCTAGCCGCCGAAATCCGAACTTTCGACGAGAATCTTGACTAGGACCAAGTGAAGACGCTGGCTCCGGATCGTCAACAGTGGAGGTGTTTTACCACGGCCCTATGCACCGGAGAATCGATGCAGGACCATTAAGTAAGTAAATATCTAAGTAACAAAGTTAATTAATGTTGTTTCAGACATCTGATCGGATAGATGCGTTGTTAACACTTCTAGTTTTAGGTATCTGATTTTGATTAACGGAATTCTGAACCTTCATCCATTCAACAAACCTTTCATGAATCGAGTTTCATATCAAATTGAGGTGACCTTCCCAACAAAGGATCAATTGAATCAAACTCCAGACATGTTTGACATGTACAGGGCCAGGATTTCAATTTCTTTCGTGGACTTATCTCTCCAATCAATATTCGACTCGAAAGAATAACATCGAAAAATACCATGAATTCGTTACATTTTTTATTGATAGCTACAACGGGCGGCGCGGCGTGACGGTGACATTCCGATTGTCAGCCAATAACGAACGGTGGCAGCAACATGACAAATTGAAGGTGACAAATCACTGCATTTTCGGATCCATTGACATGGGGGTCAGTTTGATTGGTTCTGGGTGATGCCCCGATGACGGGTCCCTTGATGCGTGTATCGGTTCTTTTCGTATCGATTCTGCTCCGGGTCTCGAAGAACCTTCGGCATATAATTATAATAATAGGTTCTCCACTCTCAATTAGGATGGGTGGCTTGGAGGCGGTCCAGAAAGGCATGCATTTTGATAAATGCATATTCTTTTTCAGAGCTTAATTTATACAGCTTGATTCAGTCACGCGCGGGACACGCGGAATGCATATTCATTTCATGTCAACGATCGCCTGGTGATGCGTACTTCTACCTTCCTTTAGCTGATGTGTATTCTCTCCGCCCTTAATGGATGTAATGGATCTCGGGCAAACCGAGAGACAATCCGACACGCGTTCTTTGTCGGTTCGATTTACACGTTCCCGGTGTGCACGGCGTAGTAAGAAAACTAGGACATTCCGATTGGACCTCCTAAAGCGGTTCAGCTCGTCCTCCCCTCGAAAATCTCAATGGATATTTCATGTTTGTGTATCAATCTTGTACAGCGATCTTTACGGAAAGATTCAGGAAAAATAAACAGCCGATCATTGTGGGTAGGTCTTGAAACAATGTAGGTACATAATTTCACTCTTGGAGATGTCGTTCAGACAGGCCAAGAGGACACCCCGTGATGCATGTTGACAGATTGTCGATGAATGGGGCCCGACGATGATGCCCAAATTAAGCCACAGAACTTGTAGCAGAGAAATAACGGGTCAACTTTATTGAGGAGGTGTTGATTTTAACGTTTTCGATTCAAGAATTTGTTTCAAAAAGAATGAAATAACCATCATTAACATTATTATTAAAATTCACCAACGTTTAAGTAAAAAGATATTCCAGTATTCCGTTAGAACATCTCAAATGTCTAAAATTTATAATCAGAAAACCATTATTGATATCTAATAAACTCTTATAAAGATCCTTAGCAATATGTTACAAAAAAGTTTCATACAGTTTGTATTTAGTTTTTGTAGCAGTTATTTAAGATAAGTTTACTATAGCGTTCTATTTAGAATAATATAACACCTTTTTAATGAGTGCAATAATGAACAAAATAACGCAAAACAGCGGAAGTTATCAATTTGTATTTGATGAACATGTTTTTAAATATGGAAATGGCTGAAAGTGTTAAGTGTTTCTAATTCATTCAACATACTTTCAAGCAACTTCAACACTAATATTGCCGATCAATAAATATTAAATAATAAAAAGTTTTCAACCGAGATGCTATTTGTAACTAAAATCAGAAAAAAATTCTCTTAATGAAAATTTTATTCTGAGAAGGAATTGTAAAGAATGTTTAATGTTTGGTTTTTTAAATGACTTTAAAAAATTTGTTAAAATTATTTAAGAAAATTTGGAACTTTTTTCATTTTTGTAATTAAAAAAAATGGTTTTCATTTAATTTTCAACTTTCCCTAAGACCGCAAAGTATTCTTACTTCCGCGAAAAAAAAGTTTGTCAAGTTTTCTATTTGTTAACATTTCCTCATTCGGTTTTATAAGGGATTTCCGACGAATTTTTAAAGAAGTTTCAACCAAAATTAAATATTCGATATTTTTAAAAGCAAAAATTTAATCATTTTGCAGGCTCCAACAAATAAGTTTAATTAAATAAAACCTTTTTTTAAAGTTTTTAAAGCAATGTCAACAATAATTGTTATGATATCTTTCCATTTTTTTTAAACTGTAGAATTCTTTTTGTTTAGATTGTTCATCATCATCATGTTCCGAATATTGTTCCTCAATCAAATAAAGAATATTAAAAAAAATCAGAATCAGTTTTTTTTCTTAGATGTGGATTATGATTTCATCAGTTATAAATGATTGATTTCACTCAACACTGATTAATTTTAAAAACTTTAAACTCTATACCACCAAAACTAGAGGCGATAGACAAAATTTGTGCAAAGATTCGAGTTCAGGAAAATTCAAAATCCTTCTAATTAACACAGTCACAAAAATTCAGTTATCTTTAGTTATCAATTGAATTCTATGAATAAATTTTCCAAGCAGTAAGAAGTTTTTATTGAAAAAAAAAAATTCTTCTAAAAACTTATCTTTTTGATTTCATATTTTGTTTGTATTTTTAAATGAATGAACCGAATTGTATAGTATAATTTTTTAATTTTTTTTAAAATTAAACTGACCGCATATTTTAGTTAACCATTTAAATTTTTTGAAATATTTTACAAAAAGTTGGTCTTGGATTTTTAATTCTGAATTTTTGTTTTCTTTCAACAAAATCTTCTTTTGATTTTAAACGAACACAAACACATACAGGATCTCAATGAAACATGATGTTTCCTCGAAGAGATTTCTTTTTTCTTAACTCTAAGCGTACATCTTTCGAAGATTTGATGGCTAGCATCTAACAAATGCTAAAACCACCAACCCACCGAAAAAGTGTACTATGTATGCCGTGACCGGGATTCGATCTCATACTTGATGACTTGAAGGCTGTCTTCTACGCCACGTGCGGCGGCTTTTAGTTTTAATAAATAAAGACACGGTTTCTACCTTTTGAACCCTCATATTTAATTTGGCAGCTAAAAAAATATTCAAAACTTGAAATTTTAAACTACATATATGATATGCATTTTTTTTTACATACACACATAGGATCTCAGTGAAACTTCTTGTTTCTTTGAAGAGATCTTCTTTCCTAAACTCTAAGCGCACATTTTTCGAAGTAATGATGGCTAGCATCTTACATACGCGAAAACCACCAGACCACAGAAAGTGTACTATGTATGCCATGACCGGGATTCGATCTCATGAACTTTGGCGTAGATTACTTGAACTCTAACCACTACGCCAAGGCCGCTAGCATTTGAATGTTTATTAACGTTTTACGTATTTTTATTATTTTAATCATCTGTTTTGAATCGATCATGATTTTTTTTATGATCGATTAATGATTATTTCAATGCTTTTGAAGTGATTTGTTTTTTCAATATTCATAACAAAACATGGAATTACCTACATAATTTTGAATATTTGTTAAATGACTTACCGGATTTATTGAGTAATTTTGGATTTGTTATTAATTCTAGATACATTTGAATTTTGAACCCCTCCATTCATGGCGGGTCCTTCGCACGGTACAGCTATTTTTTGGCAGAATATATCCAAAGTATTTTGTACATTGTGTGGCCAAAACGGTTGGAGCGATGTTTCGTATGTAGGAAAAATAGGTAAAGCTTTAAAAAATATCCGAGGGTTGATAAAAGCTTGATTACAGTCTATTAGTAACAACGGCAAATGTTGCTAAAGTACATTTCAAGAACTATTTGACAGATTGAATAACTTATTTTTCAACTTGATCATTCTATTATGCGTTGTAAGCCTACTTGGTTGAATAAATTCTATTTAATCAAAGCGATCGAAAGATTCCCTTACCGTGCCGTGGTTGAATTCAAGGGAATCTTTCGATTGCTTTGATTCAACTTGATCACGGAATTGAATATCAGGCAGCCAACGAAATGGGTCAGGTCAAATTTCGAAAACCGACCATATACATATAGTTGATTGGCTGTCTGTGCAAAATTTCAGCTCAATCCGGTTTTATTTGGAGGTGTCTCAAAGCGCTCATTTTTTTTTAATTTTTTGACCGTCAAAAATCACATAAAGGGGACAAAGGAAATCAGAAAAATCTGAAATTTGATGCCAATTGAGCTCAGTTTTCATCATTTTCTTGAAAATAAAAAGCATTTTCCCGGAAAAGCACAAAAATATCGTGCACAAATTTTGTACTTTCCCAAACATTTCGCTTATTCTGGAGAGGAAAGCAATTTCTTGGACAAAACAAAATCTGGGCGGAAACCGGGTCAGGTGGACAAAATTTTGGACCGCAAAGTCTTGCATGCTTCCACCTGTAAGAAGACTGTCTCCGTTCGGGATGTGACCAAAAAATGGAATCCTCTCTCAGCACCGTCCATATTGCTAAGTAAGATTGTGTCTTAAGACATATAAGAAGCAGAAGAAGCCGAAGTTTTGTGGAAATTCGGTGTGCGTAATTATCGACTACGAAACCTTTCAAAAACGCTTCCGGGTGCCCAGTATTACACTCTTCGGGATGGCCGAAGTGTTGGCAAGACGGAGTCACTATTTTTTACAGAAAAATGCAGTAAAAATGCAATGGTTTGCCAAGCCATATGTAAATGTGGCATGCATTCCTAGGCGTTCGTGAACACTGACACAATGAATATAGCTGAATGCATGAACCGTCGCCTGTTGCCCATGATCCACAAGCATGATCATTAAGTACTGTTTTTGCCGGATTTGGCATCAGTTTACTACTCAAATGACACGATGGCTTGGTACCAATCCAGGAAAGTCCAGGTCCAGATCGTACCGAATCAGATGAATCCGCCAAATTGTCCTCTAGCGAGACCGATTCAAACATTTTAGGTCCAAACTATTTGAGAAAACATGTTAAACCTTCAGATTCTATCGAAAACTTTGCAAAAGACCGGAAAAAAATCGATCAAAATCATCGCAAATCAGTCTGTGCTAAATCTAAAGAACAGTCTTCGATCAAAAATTCGATCACTTTCCAACGATTGACTGGAATCTATTTTTTTCATTGATGCACTTCAATAGAAGGCTAGACAAAAATAGAGGTAAAAAAATAAATTTTTCTCCTAAACTATGTTTTAACTGTACATCTTTAATCGTGCTTAGACATAACCTCAGATCTCGACGTTTTTGGATTTTTTTTTTAAATATGTCTTTATTTGTATCAAATCATGATTACACTTATATTACATTATTGCATTAAACTAGGTGTTCAGCTCAATAATGAACTGTTCAAAGCCCTATAAGTAACTAGATTATAAAAATTTATTTATAAGATTTAAATTTGCTGAGCGCAATCAAGTTTTTAATGTAGGAGAACATCCTGTAATAGCAAAAATATTTTATACTTAAAACTAAACACTATCTTAAAATTAAACTAAACATAAAGAGAACGAATCTCTGCGATGGAAGACTGCATCGATTTGCCTCTGAAGTTGGAGATGATTTTGTTGGCCATCTCTTCGATAGATTCAATGCCTGCAATCCGATGAAGATCTTCGGTGCTGTGCCAAGGTGGAAGCCGCAAAATCATTTTCAGAACTTTGTTCTGAATCCTCTGGATGACTTTCTTCCTCGTCGCGCAGCAGCTAGACCAAATCGGAACTGCATACATGATCGCTGGTCGGAAAACTTGTTTGTAGATGAGCATCTTATTTCGCAGACACAACCGGGATTTCCTGTTGATGAGAGAATAAAGAGATTTAGTGTATTTATTACATTTAGATTGAATATCTTCAATGTGATTCTTAAAAGAAAGATTCCGATCAAGTGTGAGTCCCAAGTACTTCACGTGATCAGACCATTCTAAAGAAACCCCATTAAAAGTTATGGAATGATTTTCATTAGGTTTTAAAAAATTTGCTCTTGGCTTATGGGGAAATAAAATAAGTTGAGTTTTGGAAGCGTTAGGAGAAATTTTCCACATTTTCAAGTAATTCAAAAAGGAATTTAAATTTTGTTGCAATCTACTGCGTACCACCCGTAAATTTCGACCTTTGGCTGAAAGCAAAGTATCGTCAGCAAATAATCTTCTACCTTTTCCTTCTGGTACATCAGGAAGATCAGAAGTAAAAATATTGTATAAAATTGGCCCAAGTATACTGCCTTGAGGGACACCAGCTCTAATGGGTGTCCTTTCAGAGCATGAATTTTGATAGCTTACTTGTAAGGTTCGGCTAGTCAAATAATTTTGAATAATTTTGGTGAGATATACAGGAAAATCAAATCGAGCTAATTTAGCTACTAAACCTTTGTGCCAAACACTGTCAAAAGCTTTTTCAATATCAAGAAGAGCAATACCAGTTGAATAACCTTCAGATTTGCTAGCGTTAATCGTATTAGTTACACTCAAAAGTTGATGTGTAGTAGAATGTCTATGACGAAAACCAAATTGTTCATCAGGGAAAATAGAATTCTGATTAATGTGAATCATCATTCTATTCAAAATAACTCTCTCAAATAGTTTACTTAAAGATGGTAGCAAACTAATTGGTCGATAACTTGAAGGCTCTGAAGCACTTTTTCCAGGTTTCAAAATTGGAGTTACTTTGGCATTTTTCCATTTATTGGGAAAATAGGCCAAGTGAAAACATTTGTTGAAAATTTTAACTAAAAAATTCAAAGTGCTTTCAGGCAACTTTTTAAGAAGAATATAGAAAATCCCATCTTCCCCTGGAGCTTTCATATTTTTAAATTTTTTGAAAATCAATTTAAGTTCATCAATATTTGTCTCACAAGAACTTTCAAACACATTTTGCTTAGAAAGAATATCATCAAATTCTAGGGAAATTTGAGCATCAATTGGACTTACAACGTTTAAGTTTATCCCCATCTTTCAAAGTAGGAATTGGCTTCTGGGGCTTTTTCAAAATTTTAGTTAATTTCCAAAATGGCTTTGAGTAGGGTTTTATATCCTCTACTGCTTTAGCAAAATTTTCATTACGAATGAAATTTAAACGACGTTTGATCTCT
This sequence comes from Uranotaenia lowii, assembly GCF_029784155.1. Taxonomy (NCBI): domain Eukaryota; kingdom Metazoa; phylum Arthropoda; class Insecta; order Diptera; family Culicidae; genus Uranotaenia; species Uranotaenia lowii. Next base: position 188,211,122 of record NC_073692.1, on the reverse strand, counting down.
TTTTGAAGGTCGCAATAAATTAATTTCAAATAAGGATCCCTAGTACGTTGATATTGGCGTCGACGAATGTTTTTCAGTCGTATCAAAAACTGAAGATCATCATCGATCAAAGGTTGATTGAATTTATGTTTAACTTTAGGTATTGAAGCGGCTTTAGCATTGACTATTGAAGTTGTCAAATTTTCTACAGCCAAATCAATATCTTCTATTGAATTCAGTGGAACGTTTACATCTAAATTACGTTCAATAAAATTCATATATCGCTCCCAGTTAGCCTTTTGAAAATTAAAAGTTGATTTTAAAGGGTTTTCAATGGGACTTTGGGATAAAGAAAATGTTACTGGAAGGTGGTCTGAATCGAGGTCCGCATGAGTAACTAATTGACTACAATGATCGCCTAAATCCGTTAGAACCAAATCAATTGTGGAGGGATTTCTAATTGAAGAAAAACAAGTATGCCCATTAGGATATTCAACAGTATAATAACCTGCAGAGCAGTCATTAAACAAAATATTCCCATTTGAATTTGATGAAATATTATTCCAAGATCGGTGTTTTGCATTAAAGTCACCAATAATAAAAAATTTAGATTTATTTCTGGTGAGTTTTTGCAAATCTCCCTTCAAAAAATTTTTCTGTTCGCCGCTGCATTGAAAAGGCAAATAGGCGGCAACAATTATAATTTTCCCCATAGAAGTTTCTAATTCAATTCCAATTGTTTCTAAGACTTTTGTATTGAAAGAAGGAAGAAGTCTAAATTTGAGACGACTATTGATGACAATAGCTACACCCCCACCTTGTCGATCAAGTCGATCATTTCGTAAAATTTTAAAGAAAGCATTGCTTTTCAAGTTATTGTCTGGCTTTAAAAAAGTTTCAGTGATGGCAGCAATATGTATGTTTTGAGTTTTCAAAAATAAAAAGAATTCATCTTGGTTAGCCAGCAAAGATCTAGCGTTCCAATTCATAATATTTAAACATCTATTTGGATCCATGAGGGAATCGTAAAGTCATAATAATTTTGTTAGCATAATTAAAAGAAGTTTGGAAAGCTTCAAACATTGAATTTGCTTTCAACATAAGTTGCATCATTTCCATTAAATTTTGATGCAAAAATTTTAATTTTTCCTCAGTAATCTCACCCAAATCAACAAAATTGTTAGAATCAGAAGAGGAAGGAGAAGAAAAAGTATTTGAATTTCGGGGATTTTCCCAAGCCTTCGCATGAACGTTGAGACTTGGTTTTTTCCCATTTTTATTAGTTAAACCTGAAGAGGGAAACCCATTTTCAACCACCTCTGAGAACGATAAACAACGAGTCTGTGGCGCAGAATCAGCCCAGGTAACATTAACATCACTTCGGGTATTACCCAGCCGTGATTCCAATGTAGGCCGAGGCTGACTGCGAACAGGCAGGTTGTTTGCCGGTCTGACGTGTGAAGACGAAAAAGAGGAAGGAGAAGAAGAAACTTTTCTGGAAACTTTGGGATTTTTCCTAGAAGCAACAATTTTTGCCCTAACGGGACAGTCTAGAGAATTCGAGGAATGATTACCTGCGCAATTCGCACATTTAAAAAATTCTGTTTTTGGCTTATCACCGCCAAAAAGGCATTTAGATTTTTCATGATCGAATGAGCCGCAAAACATGCATCTGGCATTCATTCTACAATTTTTAGTGCCATGACAAAAAGCTTGACAACGACGGCATTGCGTAATATTTTTTAAAAAATTGGTAGTAGATTTACGAAAAGGTTCAAATTTTACTCGACAATGAAACATAAGACGAGCCTTTTCAAGAATTTGCAAATTATTGACCTGATCCTTTTTAAAATGGATCAAATAAAGCTCAGGAGCAAAACCAACACTACTGGTATTATTCGTGTTGGTTCTTTTCCTCATTTGAATTACTTGAATTGGAGAAAAACCTAACAAAGAATTTAATTCAGCTGTGATCTCATCCGGTGTCTGATCGCCGGTGAGACCACGAAGTACAACTTTAAATGGACGATCACTTCTAGTGTCGTAAGTAAAAAAATGATGTTTTTTATTATTCAAATAATTTAAAATTTTTTGAAAATCATTAAAAGATTCCGCCAATATACGAGCAGTTCCCCTTCGACCGATCTGAAAAGAAATCTTCACATCCTTAACGGAAGTGACGATTTCTTTTCGAAAGGCATTGAAGTCAGGAATCGTGACCGTTATTGGTGGAATCTTTTCGTTTTTAAGAGTATAAGAAGAAGAAGGTTTCTTAGTACTCTTATCAGAATTAAATATGAATATTTCCTCATCACCGATGTTATGAAGGACATCGAATGAGTTGGAAATTTCAACTTTTTTGGGCGATGGACCTGAATTAGTTTCGGCAATACGCTTTCTACCAGCCCTTGAGCCAGCCGATGACTTCCCCATGCTGGAAAGAAAAGAGAAAATATGAATAAAAGAAAATGAAAATAATTTTAGCACTGAAAAGTGCTGATTGAAATACAGGTAAGGAAAAAATAAATAATGTAAAATGTTCCTGCAGGTACACAGCAACGATACGATGCTCCGGCGTACGTGTTGACGGCTCAACGGTACAGATGGAAGTGTCGACGTTTTTGGATTTTTAAGTCAATTAACTTATACCGTATTTGTTTATGCCGAGTGTTGCACTAGTGTTGCACTGGTGCTCCACTAGGTGCTGTCAAGCTGTTTGTTTTTTTGGACAGTGTTGCACTGCCATCGGGCGGTGTTGCCCCGAAAATTTTGTCAGCGTTGCGAGAGAGCGTGTGAGTGAGTGAGGTAGCAATACACTGGCGACGATTTGTGTTTGTTTTTATCGGGTACGGCGGAACACTGTTAGAAATTCCTGTTTCCTTTGCTTATTTTTGAGGGTAAGAAATCGAAATTTTTAGGAACCGTAATACGGAGTAAGATTGATCACTTTTTTCGATATATCTCGATTATTTTTTCTGTTAAGGTGAATGTGGCATGTTTCATATTTTTAAAACCAGTACAGAAACTTATTAGACTACCTTAAGTTTGATTTAAAAATCGATTTCGTCTTTGTTTTTGATGCTTTGGGATAACATTGATCAGCCTCTATTTTGATGGTTTTAACTAGTTTTCTTGATCATAAAGGATACAAAACAGTTTCATAATATTTACAAATGCTAGTTTATCAATTGCTAAGGCAGTTCGGAACAAACTCAAATGATATAAAAATAATCATGAAACTCACTAAATTTAACACAACACTTTCGGTGCCTCGAAGATACTAAATTTGTAACTTTTGGTCCAGTGAATTCTGAGATATACAATGCTGAATTTCGATGTTTCTTGGTTAAGATTCCTTCGTAGCCCAAAAAAAAACATCATTGCGGTCCGTAATGTGTTAAGGTTGAACAACAATTAAAATCGGAAGATGGACAATGATGCTGCATTAATTAAGGAGCTAAATTTTTCATCATTAGTTATAAAATTTTAACTACAAAGAAAATTAAATTTTGCCTTCATTCAATTCACTTGGCCCTCGCACTATTTTCCTTCAATTTTTTCCTTCAAACTTCACCATTTGATAGGGTTTCTAGCCTTTTGTCCAAGACTGGCTTACTCTTGGAAAACGTCTCTATTTTTTAAATATCCAGAATTTATCTAAAAATACTTAAAAGTAAAAAAAAATTGAATTAAGCAAATAAATCAATCTGCTGCTCTTAAACGCTATGATTTAATCATAAAGGGTGTTTGTTTGCGAGCCTTTGAAAAAAATAGATGTTTCCAGATTTTGAAATAACATTTGAAATTATCAAAAACAAATCAAGTTTATCCCAATTTGACACTCAACATGTAGGTTTTTACACGTAGAAAAAAGTTTGAGATATTTTGAAATTTCATTCATCCAAACATTTATTTATTTTCATGATTTCAGCTAGAAGAGTATTTTTTACCCCTTAATGTATGCAATTAAGTTTAAAAAATGTAAAAATTAGTTTCAGCAGAACCAGAAATTTCTGCAATTGGTGTTTTTATGCGTAATGGCTTTTATGGCATCAAAAGTTTATCCAAAACTATACATCTACATACGTTTCCGTTAGATTTTTCATTAAAACAAAGTTTGTTGCAAGTTACCATTTTATCTAAATATAGTGAAAACTACATATTTAAAATAAAATAAAAATAACTGAAGAAACCAACTGACTACGTCAGTTTGATGTCCCACTAACCTTAAAACTTTTGATGCATAAAGGGTATGATTATCTGTGGACGAGAGTTTTTTAGAAGCCATTGAAGTTGAAAAGTGTTGCATGTTGCCCCACTTGACGGTACCTTTAAATAAAGTTCGGCTTACCTTAGGGTTGCCATCGGTCCCGCAAAAGCGGGACATGTCCCGCTTTTTTTTATTGGAAAACTTTTAAAAAGTTTACCGACTTAAACTGAAAAAAATCAAACTTTAATCTCAATTTGAATTCATTGGTTCAACATAGAAAATCCTTCAAATGTGTCTTTCAGTCATTGCAATTTCATTAAACGAGCTGAAAGGTTTTTACTTAAAATTACTAGAACATTTTCAAATAAGAAGTTCTTAAGAAGCGATCTTTATTCCTACTTTTATCCCTATGGAGATTTTGTAATTTTATTAAATAATTGCTTTATATCTCATTTGAATGTTGATCAATCATATTCACTTTTGTATGAGAATTTATCATTTTAAAAAATTTATTGATCAAAATAGCAATTTTCATTTAAAAAGGCTTATAATTCATATATCACTTCAAAAACCTTCATGAAACTTTCACAGTTTTCCTTAACAAAATTTTGCTCAAATTCATTTTCACGAAGTTATTGTTGTTTTTTCGCTGAGTAATTAAGGACATTTCACATAAAATAAGTATTGTTTCAGGCTATTAAACCTGCGATTTCTAATTTTTTTTATTTGAAATCCTAATTTTCCCACTGTTCAATGCTTTGTGAAGAACTTTGGTATGAAGAAAATATTGTTTAAAATGCTTCCAAATAATTAAAGATCTAAATTTTTTCGCCTAAATCCTAATTAACTTGACTTAAACACCGCATTGTTTGACTCAATTGTTCAAAGTATATAAAAAGGTAAGTTTTCTTGAGTTTTTAAATTTTTACGCTGTATCAAATCCTCCATTTACAAGTAGCACATAAAATAATTTCTCTCAAATAACGTGTTAATTCGCGAGAACCGTGGAAAATAACCGTGCTTAATATAATAACCGTGCAAAAAAAAAGTGCAAATAGAAGTAATATAAGAAACACTGAGCAAAATCAATCCACGTTGAACATAAATCCTTACGGTGCTCTCTATGAACAACTTAGGCTGATGGTAAATGTACAGGCCATACTGACTGGAGACTCGATTTCGTTTTCTGGATAATTTTTCCAACAGTACGCTATATCGATTCCAGAGTGCGCATCAATCGATTTGAGGAAATGCTATCCAAGTTAGGAAATGCCACCCAACTTTAAAATAAAAACAGGCAATTTCTACGATAAAATCGGGCTAAACAGGTCAATTTTTCCTACAGGGCATTTTTTGTCGAATTTTTCAGGTTCGCCACCTGCCGTCGATATTGCAAACCTACTAGATCTGACAAAAAAAAAAAAACAGAAAATGGCTGAATTTTTGTTCTTAGTGTCATGTCAGTGTGGTCAGTAAATGTATAAGTTTGGCTAAACAATCAAGGTTTTCTTTAAAGAGTTTTTCTATGTCCCGCTTTTTTCGGCTGTGTTCCGCTTTTTTTTGTGAAATGTCCCGCTTTTTTCTAAAAGTATCTGGCAAGCCTAGCTTAGCTGTAATTTTACACAGATTAAATATACATATTTTTTTGCCACCCTTTTGAATATACTCATAGGAACTTATGGCTCATGTAGAACAACAATTAACGAATAAAGCTGACCATAAACGACTTTAGCTGATAATTGCGTTACTAAGTAAATCAAAATTTTAGTAAAAGCATTTTCAAAATGAGTTGGATGGATCTACTGGAGAAAATATTTCTCAAAAAGGCTTCGAAATCGCATCCCATGGGACCGCTTCTATGAAATGTAGGTCAACAATGACAGCAATGATACAGAACGTCCTACTCGAAATGAATTCAGATCACGCCGGCATAATCAACGAGAAGTCATGTTTGACCTTCCTGGTCGTGACATAGCTGGGCCATATAGGTAGAGTAAGGCACCATCGAGTAACGTCCTCTGGCCTACAGCAACGAGTTGTGACAGATTCACGACTAGCTGATATGCGATTAATTTTTTTCCCTTTCTTCAACCCCGTAGCCGGATAATGTTGTTATTACACGCTACGCTTTCAGCAGCATCTCCATCACCGAGAAACGTTTCAAACATGTCGTCTTGTATGTAGGTCTGCTAAGCTGAACACATCCAATCCATGGTGCACCACATGGTCAACATTATTTTCGCGCGTGCAGGATTTCATGTCATTCTGCGAAGCTGTCACCCCTAGATGAGCGCGAACTTGGCGAGGGTCCATAAATTGCAACAGGAAGGTATCCATTCCTACTGGCTTAAAGAAAAACTTTCGCTTGCTCCCTGCGATTAGCAGTCGGTAGCTTCACTTTTAAGCCGGGAGTGAGCACAGATCGTGACAAACTGATGCTGCTGCGCAAGCCAGATCAGGCCAGGCCAGGCGCATGAGGGTGCGCGCGCGTGTGATCACGCGTAACACTTATTGATCGAAATTGGATTTATTACGCGATTAAAAGATATCTTCCCGATGATTTCCGTTTAAAATGTGACATCGATGTCGTCGTTTGTTCCAGATTTATAGTCACCACATGATGATGGGCCCCAGTTTGTTGTGAACTCGCTAAACCAGTTGAAAAAGGTGGTTCCCTCATGCTGGGCTCTCGGGACCGGTCTATTAAAATTGGTTGTTTGAATGGAAATCAACCCGGCTCCTAATGGTGTGGTATTATTATTAAAGGTTGGTCCTATACGTGTAGTATAATAGCGTGGTAATCGGATCAATCACTCTTCTCGAGATTCGAAATCAGCATTTTGATATTCAGGAAGTCGTTATCATCAAACGACTACCACTAGTTTAGTGCACCTTAAAGAGGTAATAAAATATTTATAGTTCATTGATTGAAAAGTTTAAATAATCATACAAATGGTCCCCTCATTGCGAGTAGAAATATTTTCAAATTTTGAATTTTCAAGAATATAAATCATGTCACATGCACATATTTGCAGAACCGAATACCAAACTATTGAGCTAGCCAATCGCGATTTATCAAAACATCAAATGCCTTGGGTGTTAGTTATGCCTGTGTTTTAAAATGTTTAATTGCATAATATATTTGAAACTCAGAAAAACTGTTATAATAAATCGCCTATTACCCCGAAATCAACCTCATATTCAAATACTGAACTTTTCAGTTGAAAAACAAATTGTAGTCGTGCTGCAACTGTAAGTTTTTTGATTAAATATTACAGCGCAGTAAGCAGAAGAAGATTTGAATACCGAATAGTTGTTTTATTAGTGGTGAGGACCCACAAGCGTGTAAATATAGCTTTAAGCGAAATTTTTGTACCTACTTCTATCCGTAAATTACGAAGCACCTCCATACAATGTTATGACCACAATTTTTTAAAATGTTTTTTGCATTTTTTATGGTATTTCATTGGGTTAATGATAAAATGATACAGAAATATAATTTTACAGCGTTTAAATACGTATAACTAGGATTTAATGATCAAAAACACAATTCATAAAAAACGGTTTACAGCTGGAGCTAAAACCATCTGCGAAACTACTGGACCGATTTTTATCCCAAATACCATTTCGGAATCTTCTTGCTCTGTTGTTGCAAACTATTGGTGACATCGTAAAATTAAAGATATATACAAAATTGCCAGATAACGATCTGAGTTTTAAACAAAACCAAGATTTACCGTAAAAATTGCTTCTAAAGCTCTCTGCAGGTGGATTTGCATTCTTTGATCGGTTAAAAGCTCAAACTAAGCTGTAGGGCGGTCTTTTGCATCATTGCGAAATATTTTCGTTCATTCCACTATTCAAAGAATGTCCTGAATTGATTAAAGTTAAAGTAGAAATCTTTGTATTCATGATCACAAATTCTCCCAACGTACCAGAACTAACACCCATTGAACAATACTTTGCTATTTTAAATCAGGCACTAGGTGAACATCTCAGAGATCAATGAGAGGAAGAACTTACACTGTCCTCCAAAAGTTTGGGATCACCCGCTAAAAAACATGCAAATTTTGATCGTTCATATCTCAGCCGAACGTACTTAAGAATGTACTTTTAATTAATTAAAAAGACACTTAAGTTATCGTCCAAAAGTTCGGGATCACCCCTCAGTATGGTGTTTGCAAACAATTCCTAAGCTTTCAAATGCACCCTTCAGATCTGCAATACGATGTTAGATGAGAAAGATATGAATGAGATAAATTTGCATGTTTTTAAAAGAATGGTCCCAAATTTTTGGCCGATACACCATACTAAGGGGTTATCCCAAACTTTTGGATGATAACTTAAATGTCTATTCTATTGATTGAAAGTACATTCTTAAATTTTGGTACAAATTTTTTTGATTGTGTTTTGAGAAGTATAGAATACGGATTCTAATGCGACTCAAATTTTGAAATTTGGTCCACCCTATCCCGAGATGATCGGCTTTGAATATTGAGTGCGGTTTTATGAAAATGTTCTAACTTTAGGTTAAGTTTTAGGTGCAAAACTAAAACATTACTTATGGGCAAAATACCTCCGAAATAGCTATTGCTCATTATCTTTCAAATGAGATCAGAAGATTTGCAATATGTCCTAAAACGGCTGAGATATGAACGATCAAAGTTTGCATGTTTTTTAGCGGGTGATCCCAAACTTTTGGCCGGCAGTGTATGTAAAAGTAGGTTTTGGTTTAAAAAAGGTTGCTTTTAGATGTACAAAATATTTATAGAAGAGTTGAGCCTAATGTACGGTTGTAAGAATATGGCGTTGAACTTAAATCAAGCAAAACTACCAAAATATCATAAACGGTTTAAAGTTTATTGCTTGGAAGTTTGAAGAAAAATCGATCAACTGGGTAATTTTTAACAGCGTTTTTTTCTGTGATGCAATTGGATGTGGGACACCCTTTAATCAAGTAAACGGAATCAAATGTGGTATGAGAGACTATTTGATTATGAGAAATGTTTCTTTGAGACCTTTTGAGACGCATCCGTTCTTCCAGTGGAAGGAAGGAGGGAGAGAGGAGCTCCCATATATTATTTTTGCTTAGCCCGAGAGCTAATCAAGAAAATGGAACCAAATTTGGCATGGGGCATATTTGAGTCCGAGAAATGCTTCAATGACTATTCGGGGCTCCATCTTGCTTCAGGGTTGGAGGTATAGTAAGTATAGTAAGAGGGAAGGTAGCTGACACGCAATTTTTTTTTAAGAACGTGTGAACTAAGCGAGCAAATGGAACCAAATTTGGCTTTCTAGTGGTAGAAAGGAAAGTAGGAGGAGAGTTGCATAAAAATGCTGTATTGCCAAGAACTTGTCATACTAATTTTGTTATTTAGTTCAATAACTAATCAAACAAGTGGAACTAATTTTTGGAAAGGGTTATTTATAGGTTTTTCGAGATTCTTTCTTCTTCCGGTTGGTAGATGGAAGGGGTATGTCCATATTTTTTTCAAACAACAGAACTTAAAATTCATTGTGAGTTTACTATTGCTCGGAAAAATTAAATTCTCATACGGGGAGAATCCGTAAAGTTTAGACAAAACACATTGAAAACTGATTTTGAGGTTTATAAAAAGAAATCAAAGTTTTCAAAGAGTAAAATTCCACTAGTAGGAATGTCGCAAAATCGGCTCCGTTTCGAATCGGTTAGAAATATTTTAAATGAGAAGGAATTTGCACTTTATAGAAGTTTTTTTGTCTACCTCGACAACTTATAGAGAAAATGGGACCGAATGTGGAATATGATTCACTTACGAAAAATATGTCTATGGTAGTTTAAATAAATTTCACAAATTTAATTCATTTTTAGAAGGTGCAGCAAAATAAAAACCGTTAGCGTTAGTGTTAGCTGGTATAAAATAAAAGTGTGATGAAAACTAGTAATTACAATTGAAATAAGCTGTTCTGGCATATGCGCGTCCACTTGGTTCAAAATACAAACTTTAATGAATCCAACTGCCATATTAACCTAGGGTTACCATATCCTTCAAAGCCAAAAAGAGTACGTTGAAATTATATTTCAAAATATTTAGGAGAAACGGAAGAAACCAGGAAATTAAAGGCCATTCAAAAAGTGACAATTAGTTGCTAGTTATGTGACTTACCTGACAAATATGACTTAAAAAAAAAATTACAAATTGAAGTTATCGTTTTCAGTTTTTGTTAATTTTCTTGCAGATTTTTAGTGAAAACTCAAAAGGTCGTTGGATTATTCGATAGAGATCAAAACGACGCAAAACATGAGAAGATGTTGCTTTTTAAAAAGAGTTCAAATAGCTGTTTTGCTCTTTGCCAACTGTTTGGGCGCTAATTGCATTTTCAAACGAGCTGACTGTCTGCACAGTTTATTTCGACGCCTAGGAGAAGCTTTTCGTAAAAGCGTTTTTTTAACTTTCGAAGTTGTTATCTTTTACTTACAGAAAAGTGCTGCTGATGGAATAGCAAACTAATTTTAAACGAAAATTTAGATTTTAATAGATTTGTGATACTTTGAATTAAAATCGTTTGGAAAACTCAACAAAGTAGAGAATCCTGAAGTACCGTGCCATGAATGCATAAAGTGTTGCATTTCTTTTGGACTTCTTGTACATATAGGAACACAAACTTAAGAACTTGAAGAAATAAGTTCGTTTCTCTGATAAAATGTCTTTCAACAACAAAAAAGAGTATATTCCGCAAGATTTCGCAAAAAGAAGAGTACGCTCATTTCTCGATCGAAAAGAGTACATGTACTCTTAAAAGACCCTATCTAAACCTTATGTTATCATTTAAACGATCAACACCTGATGAGTCTGATATTGTTGAATAACAGCCATCAAGTGTTGAATAACAGCCATCAAGTTTCTTCTCAAATGTAAGGTCAAATCAAATTTCACTGATGTGAAGAAAAATTTCTCATGAGGTTACCTTAGCTTAGCTTGATGAACTCCATCCTGGTGTCATTGAACCCGAAATGCATCACAAAATTTCATGATCAAAATAAATCTTCTTTTTCATGATTGATCCCAAGATTGAGATTGCAAACATTTCGAATTCCACGACCACAGGCGTGGCTCAGTAGAATAAGTTCCACATCGCTCCTCAGTGATTGACCGAGGCCATCAATTTTGTTCAAAGTTCAAGAGGATGGTGTCTGAGATTGACAGCACATTCGCAACGCCCAAAACTGATGCTCTCTCTTTGAACATCACTAACGGCGCCGGCCACGTCTTAATAGTCAATTATTAGATTTGAAAAGAGAGAAAGGTTTGAAAGAATAATGTTGTGCTTTAAGACCGAGATTACCTCTGCATCCTAGCAAAAAACTGGTTGGGGGAATGGAGGAAAAGGATTCGAAAGGTATACACTTTTGACTTGTGTAAGAAGGTTGAAATGAAAACTAAAGTGTAATATCAAACTCTCCTGTTTTTTTTCCTTATGAAACTCAAAAGAGGAAAAAGTGTTTGTATGATGGTTCAATCATGTAAAGTGTTAAAGAAGTTATCTTAATTCTTATGATAAAAAATATTGCAAATTGATACATTTTTTCTATCGTTTACCCTTCACTATTTTTTATCACATTTCATTATTTTGTTTGTTTTTACATTGCTATGTTGTGATTGACAAACTTTTGAAGTTGATATTTTTCAACATATTTGTATACTAAAGAATTTTACTTTTTATGATCATGCAAAGATTGAAATTCAATCAAAAGTCATGTCCTGACCGGCTGTTAATTTTTTGAAATACATATAGAATTTATATATTATTTTAATAATTTTTGTGAAATTGAGAAGCTTTTTTCCGGAAAAGCGCAAAAAAAATCGTGCACGGATGGTGTACTATCCTCGAAATTTTGCTGACTTAGTTGGCGAAAATGGAAGAAATAAGCATTGGAGCGGTCTGAAATCCAATTCAGAGGTATGAAGAGAAAAGTAGCTTCGTTGACAAAAAAAGTCTGAGTGGAAACCGGGTCCAGTGGACAAAACTTTGGACCGAAAAGTCATGCGGGCTAATGCTAGTAAGAAGACTGCCTCAATTTGGAATATGAGCCAAAAAGTGAGATCCCCTCGTAGCACCGTCCATCACGCCAAGGTAAGATTTAATCTAACGACATATAAGAAGCAGAAAAAGCCGAAGCAGTGTGAAAAAAAACAAACCGCTTCCGTCAAGCCAAGAGCTCGTAAATTATATGATCAACTGATGTGGGCCTTCTTTGAATTTTTAGCGATCCATCGTGTTGATCGTTATAAAAGAATGAGTAACTTGCAGTTTCCGCAAATCGTTAGCCTTCTCGAGTACTAGACAATAAATTTTTCAATTTGTTATCCTTGTTTAATTCTGGAAAATACAGGCGAGACTTGTCAACGAAAAATTTCTGAATGGAAACCTGCCAAGTGATCGCCAAAGAGTTCGTTTCGCTGTCCATTACGATTTTTTTCAAAATCTCCCTCCACAAGCAGTCCAAATGTTTTGCGCACCATTTTACCACCGTATTTTGTTTATTTTACTGGTGGGTAGCTTTTCTACCTTGTAGAAATGAAGTCATATATTTTTATAAGTTGCTAGATGAACCAGTCAGAAAAAATTGACTTTTTTTATCACTTTCTCATTTATATTTTCGTATTGAGCTTGAAAAAACCTCTCACATTCCTCTCTCTTCATGGAACCAACAATCTTCACTTCTATTCAAATTTGAGCTCACTATTGGATCCTCTAGAACTTCTTAAACGATTTATCATGTGAATTTTGGTCGAATTGTGGATTTCCAGCTGTTTTTGGGTCTCCTACTGAGACTTTTCGATTTTTCGATCTTGCCCAGAAAATTTTGTCAATGATTTTCAGTATTGGACGCTATCTCAAAAATCAACTTGACAGATTGTCACCAAATTTTGTGCACGCCCACATTACTTAACCAGGTAGCTTCACTAAAAAATTTCATCAATTTCCATTCATGCATCCAAAATTTAGTCATGAAACAATGTGTTGCATTTTTTCGAATACACTCCTTAGCTTTGAAGATTTATTTTTGATGACGCCGATTTTATTATAACTCTCATGTGAATTGAATTTGAAAAAAAAAACTTTTCGTGGTCCTCGACACGATATTTTCCTGAAGGTAGACAAATTTAATTAAAAAACTGGTCATACATGTTCCTCATCGTTTCCATAATAGTTTTTTGAGATTGTCATTATCTAGATTCAGAGGTGTATTTTTAATTTTGAATATCATTATTGTACCTATAATTACATAAAAATACGATAAACTTTCAATATTTATGTTAAATTTTAACCATACTCCTAAAATTTTTTTTATTCTCATGTCTAAATAAGCGAATCAAATGCAAAAAAAGGCCGTAGGTTTTGACACTGGTTGCAAAGAACCTGAATTCACTCCAAAGCTTTAATTAACTCTTTAAGCGACTAACCTGTTTACTGTTCGTTTCCATGACTGATTCAAGTTAACCAAACAAAACTTCGGAACTAAAATTAATAATAATGCGTAGAAAACCATCAAATTATGCACCATCACCCAAAAGCTAAACCATTTTCCGGCGACGACGACGTCAGTTCAGAGGCATCACATCATGCATCTTTATTCATTCGTTCAGCGTCTTTTTCACGTTCTTTTTCAGGCATCAGAGCCACGCATCAACTAGCGTAGTAAATCACTGCGTGAACAATATGCCCAGCCGGTGATCTTCTCTTCAGATTTGTGAATGAACAGTGGATCATAAGTAGAAAAAAAAGATATTGCTTACTGCCAAGTAGCTTAACCATGAATTTGGGGCTTAATTAATTGAGGTCAGTGGCGCCAACGTTTTGCCTTGAGGAGATTCGTTCGGATTGGCGGGGATAGTTAGCTTGTGTATTTACAATTAAAATGTGGGATCTCTTCAACGCTTTCCGATTTTCGGAAAAGTAAACAACCGTGGTCGAGGGTAATTATTTCATTTTGAATACGTTCCAACTCGATGACAAACGCGAGTGCGTGGAACATTTTATTTGCATAAAAACATTCGTATGAAAAGTATCAAACGGAAATGGAAGTGCAGATTAATGTTATGTTAAGGAATTTTGATTCAGAGTTTCAGAAAGCTGTCAAGAGAGCCGAATGAATTTTGAGCTTTTGCATTGAACTGTCGGTTGCGTTTTCGATTTTGGTCGAAAAATTCACTTTAAACAATCTTATGTTTATTTTTCGGCACTCGAGGAAGAGACCTCTCGTAAATTGCTGCCAAAATTGTCAAATCGAATTGATGTGGCGCTAAATTCGATGCAAATAAGAGTTTCGCTAATTTTGGTCATCCATCATCAAGATCGAGGCATAACAATGTGCCTCCGGATCTGATCTTGAATATCCTCCCAGCCATGAGTATTGCAGCCCCGATTTGGCCACCGGTAATTATCACCCGAAAACGCCGCTAACGTCGTTGTTGGTAGCCGCGTAATAAATCTACTTCACGAAAAGCTCCCGCCTTACTAAGTAGTAGGTAGCGGTTAGCGAATTTCCTTTTAAGGGATCGCGAAATGGATGGCCAAATCGCGATCGATCCAGTAGTTTCTCAAGGTCGGTTCGCGTAATAAATCGCGTGGCTGAGGTCTGAATAAATGGTGCTTCTCTGTACCGAACAATAATAATAGTACAGCTAACTAGTTGCATCGAGGTGGATTTTCTCCTTGATGGTAAACTATAGCCAGTAGACTTCCCACATCCCTACTGAACTGGATGAAGGAAAAAAGACCCATCAGGGAAGCCCGCCATTCAGTTAGTACCTACTTATTGAGGTAGTGGGTGCGAAGTTTGTTTTCGACCTCTCAGATTTCCTCCCAGACATCGGAAAAGAAGGTGGTGTAATTTCGCGATCATCTCTCTTCTCCCTGTTGAGTAGGCATTATTTAGTATCGTTGAGTTGAGTTGAGTTGAGTAAGTGAGTGATCGAAGTCGTGGGTCGATTACGAGGTTCAACTGTTGTTGTTGTTATTGTTGGATGCTGCCGCCAGTTATGTAAAAGGTATTTTTCAGTCATTATTTTGGACGTTTTGTGCGATTGCGGGGGCGGGTTCGCTGCAAGTAAGGAATCGATAGCCGCATTTATCGCCATAAAAGATGGGAAATTTGAGACCCACTTAAAATGTGCCACTTTTATTACGAGCCAATGGCATTTGGCAAGGGGTTATTTGTATTCGGTTTTGGCAAGGATGCAGTAAATGCATCATATTTCCGGGAAGAACAAAAAAAAAAGTTAATTAATGAGGTATTTGACCTAATCCAGGCCAGAGAGGAAATTGTTCAATGATGTTTTGTATATATTTTTTTCGCTTTGAATCATCAACATTAATGAAAACTCTAAATGCTGAAAAATTGATGAATTTACTAATTTTCTAAATTATGAGCACAGAACTTTTACTAGAGAAGTGATTTCCAAACTCTTTCCTCTCACCACCCTCTTTTGCAGAATTTCCGAGCTCAGTGCCCCTCTGAAATATTCATTGAAATGTTTGAAAAAAAAAAAAAATTACTGTCGTGCTTTAATGATTCTTACGAATCTCAATTCAGAGACATACACGTCTGCCACTCATAAGAATAGATCAATTATTTGTTTTGTTTGTTTTGCCTAGTGTTGCCAAAATAACAAACGTTGCCATAGAAATTTATTTTATTTTATTTATCTTCAGTGTTGCCGATTACATTACAAATATTTTATTATATATTTTTTTTATTTTATTTGATTTATTTTCTGCATATCCTTTATCCTTTCTCTACATTCCTTCTCACCTCCATTCTCAATTGAAACTTTTTACGTATCGACTTCTGTTTATTTTCTCTAAAAAAAAATTAAAAACCAAGTATCCTTCATTTTTATTCCATATTCCACATTTATTTTCTCCTTCCTACAAGTTTTAATCACTTTCTACATATCCTTCATCTCATCTATACATTCCTTCTTAACTCTACTCTCAATAGAATCTTTTTTTACTGACTTGTGTTTTTTACTTATACAAAATTTTATTTAACAAATATCACTCATCTCAATTCAATTTATTATCTGCATATTCTTTATCCAATCCGAAAACATTCTCCGCAACAGCCTTCT
Source organism: Uranotaenia lowii (assembly GCF_029784155.1). Taxonomy (NCBI): domain Eukaryota; kingdom Metazoa; phylum Arthropoda; class Insecta; order Diptera; family Culicidae; genus Uranotaenia; species Uranotaenia lowii. The sequence goes on along the minus strand of NC_073692.1, from coordinate 188,194,814 downwards.
CAATCTGGGTTTTTCCTTTTACTAGAGAAGTGATTTCCAAACTCTTTCCTCTCACCACCCTCTTTTGCAGAATTTCCGAGCTCAGTGCCCCTCTGAAATATTCATTGAAATGTTTGAAAAAAAAAAAAAATTACTGTCGTGCTTTAATGATTCTTACGAATCTCAATTCAGAGACATACACGTCTGCCACTCATAAGAATAGATCAATTATTTGTTTTGTTTGTTTTGCCTAGTGTTGCCAAAATAACAAACGTTGCCATAGAAATTTATTTTATTTTATTTATCTTCAGTGTTGCCGATTACATTACAAATATTTTATTATATATTTTTTTTATTTTATTTGATTTATTTTCTGCATATCCTTTATCCTTTCTCTACATTCCTTCTCACCTCCATTCTCAATTGAAACTTTTTACGTATCGACTTCTGTTTATTTTCTCTAAAAAAAAATTAAAAACCAAGTATCCTTCATTTTTATTCCATATTCCACATTTATTTTCTCCTTCCTACAAGTTTTAATCACTTTCTACATATCCTTCATCTCATCTATACATTCCTTCTTAACTCTACTCTCAATAGAATCTTTTTTTACTGACTTGTGTTTTTTACTTATACAAAATTTTATTTAACAAATATCACTCATCTCAATTCAATTTATTATCTGCATATTCTTTATCCAATCCGAAAACATTCTCCGCAACAGCCTTCTCAATCTGGGTTTTTCCTGTCGCTCTGTCTTTGTTTACCAGAGCCGGAACAATCCGAAAACATTTTTACCAACAACATTCCTGAATTTTTCTTTTCATTTCTCTGTTTGATAATAATTCGATAAATTCTGAAATAATTTGATAGTATTCTTAGAAACACGCCCCCAACCAGAAGACCAAAGCAAAACAATCAATTAGCAGCAATAGCCTTGACAATCGCGCTTTCTAAGCCAATCTGTCCTTTTCCACCAAAAGGTCAAATCAAAACAAACAATAAGCAGAAGCTGCCTTAAACATCCGCACTTCCTTCGCCAATTCCGTCTTTTTCCACCAGAAAGCCAAATCAACACACACAATCAGCCGAAGCTGGCTGAAAATCTGCGCTTCCAAAGCCATTCCATCTTTTTCCAGCGAAAGGCCAAGTCAAATCAAACAATCAGCATCAACAGTCTTAAAAATCTTCGCTTCAGAAGCCATTCAGTCTTTTTAAAAATCTGCGCTTCCTAAGTCAATTCCATCTTTATCTATGGGAAGACCAAAAACTTTTTTTTTCGTAGCAGCATTCTTAAAAATTTGCGCTTTCAAATCCATTCCGTCTATTTCAAACGGAAGGCCAAATCAAAGCTAACAATCAACAAAAGCTGCCTTAAAATCTACGCTTTCAAAGCTAATTCCGTCTTTTTCCATTGGAAGGGCAAATCATAACGAACGAACGAACGAATCAGCAGCAGCAGCCTTAAAAATCTGCGCTTCCTAAGCCAATTTCGTCTTTATCCTCTGGAAGACCAAATTAAAACAAACAATCAGTAGCAGCATTACAAATCTGCGCTATCTGAAACCCGTCGTTTTCCAGGTGCCGAATTAGAAACAATTTTTTTTTTCGTAGCAGTAGCCTTCAAAATCTGTGCTTCCTGTGCCAACCCATCTTTCTACTGGAAGCCGAATAAGAAGCAATTTTTTTCATCGCAGCAGCCTTCAAAATCTGTGCTCCCCGTGCCAATCTATCTTTCTACTGAAAGCCGAAGCAAAAACAATTTTGTTTGTAGCAGCAGCCTTTAAAATCTGTGCTCCTCGTGCCAATCCATCTTTCTACCGGACGCCGAATCAAAACCAGTGATATAGCTCAGTTTGCAAGTCAGTTGCTTTCTGAGCCGATGTCCGTGAGTTCGCGCCCAAGAGTAAACATCGATTACAGTTGTACCGGATAAGTTTTTCAACAACTGTCCGCCAACTGCATAGTTGATATAAGTCGCGACTGTCAATGCAATTTAAAGTTGTTCCAGAGTTAAAGGTAAACAAAACTCAATATAACCTCACCGCTCCCCTGAGCCTTTCCAACCCCCCCTAAAAGTCAGAATTGAGCTCAACGCCCCATTGGAAGCACTCAACGCCCCCTTGAGGGTTGTAGGGATCACTTTGAAAACCACTGAGCTAGAGTGTAGTGTTTTGGAAGCCTGTCTTATTATAGTTCTAGAAGCGAAACTTAAAATTTTGAATTCCAAAAGAAATAACTTCAAGTTCAACCTTAACCTCCGTCATCCTTGTTTTATTTGCAACAATAACGGTGGGTTGACGTCTTAAATATGCATTCATACTGTCGCATGATTTAATGACGAGGGTTTTTTTCCCTGCTCGAAGGTTGTTGTTCGTGCGACGATTTTCCCAGAGTTCTTCAGATTTGGTTTCTTGTCAGCTTTGGGCTACGTCCGGCGTATTTTGATTATGCATTGTTTACACAAGCTTAAACAATGTGACTCATGATTGTTGAAGGCTTAATGAGCCGCAAGGTCGACACAGGTTAATATTGACCATAATGAATTTTATGGGTTTTTTAAGGGTATAGGTTTATACACATACTTGGCTATATAGTTCTGGCAGGTCTTCCTTATGAATGCAATTTTCCACCATGAAAATGATTTTATAATTTGACTTCAGGTTATTCATCAAATCTCTTAAATATTCAAATATCTATCCTTTTGTTTCCAAATATGCCATTTCTTTGCCGATGATTGTGCTACTGTCAACAGTTTGCGAAACTGAAGTTATAAATGATGAGTGTGAGTGATGCGAAATGGATCATTCAGATTCTTTTCGTTTTATTGAAATTGTTTGGTTTTAAATATTCTTTGTCATTTTTCACTTTTATTCAACACAACAATTTCATAAAAAAAATTGTTATCAAATTCAATTTACAAACCAGATTTTAAAAGAAAAAAGTTTAAGTCTAAGCTATGTGTCAAGGTAAAACAATTATTTTCCTTGCTCAATCTGATCCATTTTTTCAAGTTAGATCGTGTAAAATTTTAGTAATTTAGCACTTCCTAATTCGAGAATTCCCGGGATTTTTTAGTGTTTCCAAGGATTTGAAAATTCCCGATTTTTTTTTCATTCCCGGGAAATCCCGAGTAGGACACTCTAATCAAAACGTTCATAAAACCTTTCTAGAAAACAATTCATTTGTATAGGTAATACTTGTATCTGGTTATTTTTGGGAAAGGATAAATGCTCTTTATAAAGCGAAATTGATCTCAAATAACGTTTAAGTACTTGATGTAAGTATGAAATACCTACTGCGGATCTTACTGCCTATGTTTGCCCATTCAGTTACCTGAAAAGAGAAGAGAAAATATTAATGAGTACTTGCAGTGCGAAGAAATGTTATTTGGATTTTTTTATGTTGACTTTAAAAGAGAAAAACTGGAATAATAGTTTAATTGACTTTCGGGAAAATATAAAGACAGAGAGGCTAAATGATTAACACATCAGCAAGCCGAAAATCATGTGACAGGTGTTTACTACTCACGATAGTCAACAGAATGAGCAAAAATAAAAAATCAAAGACCTAGTACCTACACTTATCATTTTGATAATAAAAATTACTCGTTTATGTTCTTAAAAGTTTTAGCTGATTAGAAAAATTCTTCAAAAATCCAATTTCAATCTCCATTTTATTTTGTGTTTCTTGTTCTTGTAAATGCTCAACTCCACAAATAAAAAGTGTTTGTTTAAATTACACGAGGCCACAAAATTCATATTTAACCGAGGTGCAAAGAATTTACTGCTGTTGCTTCTTTTGATGCCTTGAATCCAAATATTGAAAACCACCTTTTTGTACTGTTAAACATATCAACAGATAATTTTGATTTCTGCGAAAAAAGTTAGAGAATCTTGTATTGATTACTTTTTCCCATTATGTAATATACGGTAAATAAAGCTCGTCAGATTGCCCAGTTCCATCCGGGTTTGCCCGGATTTTTAATGCAAAATTTTCGAAAAGTGCGTTCCGGCCCGGTTGTCTGGATTTTGTCACCGTATACGCCAAATTGAACAAAAAAAACAAATTGTGTAAAAAAAATTATTTATTTATGCGCCCAAAACAAAATTTTATGAGCAAGTTTTCTAAAGATAATCATGCAAGGTTTTTTGGAAACCTTGAATTCGATCTAAATATGCTGATAAAATTTGATGACAAAAAAATGTTTTCGAGTTTTTTTAGGCATAATTTTCCCGTTTGTTTGGATAACGTGCCACTTCTCCATTCTGAAGAAACTCCCAGGTTTTGACCAAATTTGCCCTGCTATTGTCCGGATATTGTCCGAATTTCGATCGTCAATTTCAAAAGCAAACGCCCGAATTTTGCCAGGTTTTCGGAAAAAAATAGCCCGGAATTGTTCGGCCCGGATACGAGCTGAAAAAATTCTAACAACCTTACGGTAAATCTAAGGAATTTTTAAAGGATTTTAACCAAAATTGAATTTCAGATATTTTTGAAGCCATATAGCCACAGATGTTTTTGAAAGTTTCTTTCGTGATGTCAAAAAAAACTTGTAATGATTTTTTTTAATTTTCAAAAATTCTAGAATTCAACTTTTCAAGATCATTGTATTCTGGAACGAGAACATCAAGGTAAAATATTTTTGTTTGAATAAATGGAGGATAATAAACTCATTCAGAATCAGACTTTGTTTTCATATGGGTTTGTTAGTTGCATCATTTTCTTTTGATTGATTATTGATTTCACTCAAATATGATTCATATTTAAACTTTTAAAAGCCATATCGTAGGAGTCAGGTGAGCTTAGTACAGGTTTTAGAGCTAAACAGGATTATATATATAAGAATTAGTCAGATATTTCCCAGACATCAACTATTAAAGTTAAAATCTGAATTATCATGTCTTGCTTTTATTAAAAACTGGCATTCTACAATATCACCAAATCTAAAGGTGATAGAAAAAATCTGACAATCATTCGAGTTCAGGGTGCCAAAATATTAGGAATCAATCATTAAAAAATTGGCGCCAAAAATGCTGTTCCTTGAGTTATCAATTAAATTTTTATAAATTAATAAAATGGTACAACGTAACCATTGAAAAAAAAATCCTTCTGTGTTCTATGTTAAATAACTTGCAATTGTATTAATGTACATATGTATTTCTATGGTTTTAAATCGACCAAAGAGTACACTTTTCATTATTTACGCAGCTACACAATGTGACAATCTTTTAAAACATTTTAGGGTGCACTTTCCCCGCCCAATCCCTCATAAACACATAAAATGATCTCTTTTCATAAATTGAAAAGGTTTTCCACTGCGGGAATGTTACACGCAAAATAATTTGCACGTAGGGGCTACGTAGAAAACTATATAATTTTTATCCAATTGATTTTCACGTAGATACTACGGAATAAATATGTAAACGCGCCCCTTTAAGAATTGCCCAAATCAACGGTGAATCTATTCGGTCACGAATCCCGAATATTGTGAGAACTCACCTTCCAAATAACCCGGAGGCAACTGACAGAAATCGTAGTTTTCGGTGTAATCCAAGCGAAAACGAATTAGATTTTACTTGAAATTCATGAGTCAAATGTGTGGAAGTAAAGTAGTTACTACAAGGGCGCACTGGAAACACTGAGGTTACTACAAGATTCACTTAGAATCTAAATGACGCAACAAAGTTTTAGTTTAGGTGAAAAATCCCGTTATATAAGCAGCCTCGCATAACAAAATTTCAATAGGAATAGTTTTGTAATGTAGATTAAAAGCTATCGAACGAATGTTTTCGCTTTGCCAAAAAGTTAGTCAATTGTTGGAAACGAAACAAAATCTAAAAATGCTACGAACATATTCCCAAACCTTAAAAATATAGAAAGTTAATATTGTAAACTTTGAAAATGAACTTTTTAAGTCTTTTACATACTGAAAGAATTTTATTATTGAAATGACTGACCAGAAAAAGCATTGATTTGAAACTTTGATTCTGAATAAATTTGAATCGTAACAATAACAATCGTAACAAGGAATTTGTGTGTTTGTCATATAAAGGGAAATTGTTTTTGAAATCAATTTGTTTATTAATTGTTTTTTTTTTAATTGTATTATGTTTTTCAGTTTAATTTATTTTTTCCATGTTTTCCTCCTTGTTTCCTTCCTTAAAATTTGTTCAATGTTCATCTGCAACACAGCTTGTCATCCTGACTTTAACTTCAATAGCTCATTCAAAAAAGGGAATCACGCCAAACTTTGTAGTTATTCTAAGCAAGCAATTGATTGCAAGTGATTTGTTTGAAACTCAAGTAATAAATCTCGACAGCTTCTATTTCAATTAATTATCTGCCAGGGAAGCCTGGCAAAAATTCCTCCAACGTTCGTTGGCACGTCGTAAAATATATGACCGCTGATAATAATATTCACTTACGGGGCCCAGAATCGCACTTTCGCGTCGCGGCAAATGAGAGTGGTGTCTGTCTGGACCCATCTCTAAATGACGAAGCTTAGGGTGCGCATCTCTTCTTTCTTTCTGGCACCTTGCAAGGAGAGCACTGCACTTGTAAGATTAATAGAGCTCCAGACGGTTGCGGGATTTATTTTTCCCCATAACACTCGCCCCCTCGAGAGGGTAATTTATTTCTCTTTTCAGAGTTCCTCTACCTGTTCGGTTGGCACCACTATTGTTGAAATGCATCCATCTCCGGTAGGTGACGCGGAAAAAAATGCATCCAGTCAACCGCATCTGCATATGAGATTGGAATGTTAATTTAAGGTGTTAGGTAGTAAATATGTGCACTTGAAAATTATTTAAACTAATCCTCAGCCGTTGAGCCTGGAAAAGTTTTTATGATTTTTTTTATAGAATTCTATAACTTTATACCGAATGTGGCTTTTTCAAGTATAATTCTTGACAGTTATACTTATTCTAAGCAAAAGGATGGATCTCTCAGACTACGAGTGCATGTCATCCATTTGCATCACACAGTTGTGGACAATAATGAAGCAAACGACGATTTGTTAGGGTTTTGAAAGAATTTTCCCTCAAGCAAGTGAAGCATCATTAAGATAAAACGCCGGCCGGCCTTTTGCTATTTTTCTGCTTCAATCGTGTTTCGTTTGAAAAGCCTTAAGCAGTGAAGCATCCGTCTCGTGCAAATTTCTTGTTAGAACTCACTTTTGTTCGAGAATTCCGCCATCATCGGATCGGAACAGATGATTTTTCATTGCTGCACCCGTGCTCCCGAGACAAATCACCTTTCTAGACCTCGAGAACACATTTGCGAGGCTCAAGACTCCAGAAAATAGATAACCGATTGAGGCAAACATTTTTCATATTACCACCCCACTTCATCATCTGTGGCTGTTCTTGGTTAGTTGTTACTTGCTACTGCCTTTTTCAGTCAAAACCACACCTTGGAGGATTTTCCCCTCTCTGTTCCTCATCCTACTGGCAAAGGTGATTTTTGATATGGTGCCGTCGTAGTCGTGGCAAAAAGTTGAACCTGAACTTGTGCAGGTCTCTCTTCTTCAAAAGAGTGGGGTGGTGTTATCTTTTATTTTTCTGGTTCAACTATCGTCTAAGAGTAGAATACCAGCACGGTCGTTGAACTCGTTTTTGTGCTTTCGCAACTCGACAACTTGCATTTGGTTTGCCATCAAAGTCAGCGAATGTCGGTGTCTTCCATTGAGTGGTTTGGCAGGTGATTTTTCATCTCTGTTACATCTGTAGTTCTGATGCTATGTTTCAGAAGCTTTTATTCTAGGATACAAAAAAAAAACGTTTATTTTATAACATCGATACTATTTGTTATGCACAACTTCCCTTCCATTTAATTTTCTTCTAAGTTAGGGTCTTTATGACCTAAAATGTAACTGCCTGAAGCAAAATCTTATTTAGTCACATACATACAGGGTGACAAAAAAGTCCGGTCACTCAGGAAAATCTCAATATTTCAAAGAATAAGAAGAAAATCTAAATCTGGATTTCATAATTTTATTCAGTAACTCATAAAGATACTTCACAGACGATATCTCGGAATTACACCACCTTTATCTGATCAAACCAGCTTCAGACGTGTGGGAAAGTCGTCGCAAGCGGCGCGCACCTGCTCCATCGACATCTCGTCCCAGATTTTCGTGATAACTCGCTTGAATTGCTCCAAATTTGTTATTTTATAGTCGTTCAGCTTCGACATCATGTATCCCCAAACGAAATAATCCAGTGGATTCAGATCCGGAGACGACGGAGGCCATTCATTCTTCGAAATTAAATCGGTCAAGTTTTCCTCACACCACGCCTGAATAACCTTTGCGGTGTGTAATGCTGCGCCATCTGTCTGGAAGCAAGACTGACGTCTTATTTTGGAACCGAGAAACGTTCAGCTTGTCCGCAGGAGCTTGCTGGAGGCTCACACTCCAAACTCGATCATTTTGGCGATTGACTGTTTGCTCCAAAACGAACAGCATCTCGTCCGAAAAAATTATATTGTCATCCGCGCGCTAAACAGTGCAGCGATAACAGCTTCCCCTAACTCTGTCATGGCTCACAACTCAATGTAAACAAACTGCACAGAAACGAAACTCTGCCACTGTGGGCAGCAGAGTTAGCCCTTTCATTTGACATATAGAAGGCACCAGAGAGATGCAACGTGTAGGCTACAGGCGACCCCAAAAAAGTGTTGTTTTTTTTTAGTTGGTAACCACAGGTGGTAAATCCCGGTTTACGGATTGTATTCCAAGGCACGGCGAGCCACTGCGTCCCCCCAGTTTGCTACCCCAAAAAAGTGTGACCGGACTTTCTTGTCACCCTGTAGAATCTTGCAATCTGCCGGAGAGGCTTATATTCACTAGACTGGCCCAAATTTGTATGGGGTGATTTTTACAACCTTTTTTCAACGCGGCACCCCCTAGGTTGGTGCATTTAGGTGAAAAAATGACTTTCTGAAAGTTTCAGGTCATTTGGCAGAAGCACGAGCTGGCGCAAAGGACTTGAAATTTGTATGGAGATTTTCGGCAAAATGTATGAAAAATCGACATACCTTTACTCTTTGTGTTCTAAAATATGTTTCCAGTATGCTAGAAAACTCAGAATTTCAGGAATTGTAGTTCAAACATTGACAAATAAGTTTGTAGAAGATTGTGACGCGATACAAGTTGACTGTGATGAGTTATTTGCAATTGAATGTGTGACTTTTTCGCATTTCATCGATTTATCGTGAACGGTGTATAGGTAGATTATTAGTACTTACATGATCGCATTGTCACAGAATGAAAATAACAGATAGAAAGTTTGTGTCTTCGGCAAAGTTGTTGCTTATTTTAAAACAAATATCTCTGCAAAAAGTTGAAAGAAAGGTTTGATAAACTATGAACTGCTGAATTGTTTTGTGATTAGAAAAAAGAGTTTCGGTTTAAATCATCTTATTTCGAAATTTTTGGCGTTTATATTACATTGGTAATCAATAAAATTCTTTATTCAAATCATGTATATTAAACTTATACCCTGAAAGGTTTCAAAAGTGAAGTCTTTGTTTTATCCTGGTAAGTTTTGCGATAATGAATAATTATTTGCAAAATAATTTGTTTTTCGGCTTCGTCGTTGGGTGAGAAGTTTGTTATAGTCGGAAATAAGCTTGACACCTCTTTCTGCAGTGTCATTAACTACCTTTAAACTTCTTATACGTTGTTGCCTTCGTTGAATTCTTTGTTAGTCTTCCATTGCTCAGGATCTATTGTCAAAAAACTTTTTGGTATATCGTACCGATCGAAAAGTTTAAGTGACTCTGAGTTAATTAAATCATTCAACGTTAAATTTCTGAATTCATTCATATCTTTCACCACAAGTTTTTTTAGTTCTTGAGTTGACTTTTTTGACAATGCTTTCACCATCATACGTTTCTCTTCGTTAGAATTGGAGCTATCAAAAAATGCAAAAGCTGCTGTCTCTGGTGTCAAGTACCATAAATGATTTTGAAATTTTGCCATAACCACTGATCCTATGCTTTCGTCTTTATAGTCGAGCAAATCCTTAATAACTTAAAGATTTTGTAGTGGAGCTTTCTGTGAAATTCCTGTCAGGCACCAAGCTTTCACATAAATGGAAACAATGAACAAACAAATATCGTCTAATTTAGAAATATCATTGGTTGGAAGTCCACATTGTTCCCTAAATAAAAATATTTTTAGGCAGTAAATTGCCTTGCTCATCCACCTTGCATGATGACAAGCTTCAGGGGCGCGAATCGTAATGGGACATCTCTGACCTCCTCCGAGGAACAAAACTGTCAATTCAACCAATTCTTTGTAATCATGCCGGATAAACGTTTCCTTCAGCTGCTTTAGGTACCATTCTAGCAATTCCGCCGAATTATATAAAAACGAACTAATGTAGCTGTCATTTAGTCCACTCTTAAAAAGAGATACATCAAGTGAGCTCCAACTTTTTTGAAGCATTTTGAATAAGGAAACCTCGGGACTGAAAGTTTTACCTAAAAAGAAGTCAGTATGTATCAGGTCACTTTATTCCAACTAAAGTTATTTTTTTTCAAAACTACCGTATTTGAAATCGAAAACCGCTTTTAGCTGTAGTTCGTAGATATGGTGTCTACATGGCAAATACAAAAGGTCGCGACCAAGTAACTGTTCTATTAACACACAAGCCCCATTCAGCCTACCTGTATTCGACGAAGTTGTGTCGAAGGACAAAGCACAAACCTTGTCAGTCAAATCCCAGTCTTCTAACAATGTTTTGACTGCATTAGCTTGGTTTGTACCCGATCCACCAGCAATCGCTGGAATCCCTAGAAGCTTTTCTTGGCCCTCGTCAGATACTACAATAGCACAGCGATCTTCTTTTCCGGACCCAGTACAGTTATCGAGGATTTTTCCATCCCAGTGTACAGTGCAGTGTCCAAATTTCTCTTTATCGAAGTCAGCTTTAAAATTCGCTGCAATATTTTTCCGCTTTGTCTTCCTAATTCGTTGTATCGAAGATCTACTTATACCAAAATCATTGGAATCATATCCAAGCGACTCTATCACTGCATATATAATTTGAACCGCACTGCGATCAGAAATCTTACAAACATCAATCGCTGCAACCAAACGGGGAGTAAGAATGTCTTGTTTGTAACGTTTGTTCGGATTTTCTGTAGAAACATTATTTGATACGAAATCGAAAGGAGTTTCGAGCTCAGACACAAGTGACGACGACTCCGATGAGAATAATTCATATTGATCAAACGCTTCTATAAAAATCAAGAAAACAAATGAAAAGCCCTAAGCTCTAAAAACATTCCTCTTACCCTCCGTACTCTCTGCCCTCTGCGTAACGTTTTTGTCGCAGAACCGCATGTTCCTTGCATTTTTTGTTTCTTTCATCCTTCAATAACTGCTGCCTATTTGCGTTCAAACCTAGTAAACATCCCTGTCTACCAGAAACTCTTTGCATTTCTAGGAATCGTATATCTTCCTCAGAATGCATGAGAGATAGGGCATCTGCGTGAGCAATATCAAAAATGTTGTCTAGGTTTTCGAAAAATCGTTTACGTTTTTCTCCTTCAGTTTTGCTCTTTCTATATTTGCTTTTCAGAAGAATTTTCCATAAATCGTACAGTTTCTCTATTTTAACAATCACATTTTTTTTCGATTTTCGTTGGAATTCTTGCTTTATCCCAAAACAATTGCACTTCCTTGGCTACTAAAGCTGCACTTTTTCTAAGGTTAAGCCTTACTTTCTTCAAATTGTAGAACAAAACTTGTAGCACTTGTCGATTAGAGGTAGCTTAGCACCCACAATTTGAACACTGTCGTTCCCGATTAGAAAAAGTTTATTTTTGTTTCGAGTATCCATTTTTTTTGGTTACCACAATAACTTTTGAAACTCGGAATAGAACACTGTTTACAAAGCGAGCACGTGTTTTTGTGTAACGTTCAGCTTGACTACAGCGCAGCTGATGTGACCAGTGTTGCCTAGCACAACATCTTTCTATTTGTTATTCTCATAGTGTGACAATGGGATCAAGTTAGTACTTATAATCCACCTATACACCGTTCACAATAAATCGATGAAATGCGAAAAAAGTCACACATTCAATTGCAAATAACTCATCACAGTCAACTCGTATCGCGTCACAATCTTCTACAAACTTGTTTGTCATTGTTTGAACTACAATTCCTGAAATTCTGAGCTTTCTAGCATACTGGAAACATATTTTAGAACACAAAGAGTAAAGGTATGTTGATTTTTCATACATTTTGCCGAAAATCTCCATACAAATTTCAAGTCCTTTGCGCCAGCTCGTGCTTCTGCCAAATGACCTGAAACTTTCAGAAAGTCATTTTTCACCTAAATGCACCAACCTAGCCGCTTGGAATATGAGGATTTTTTTTGTTATGGGCCAGTCAAATATTCACCCTCACTTCTAATTTCGATTTTGAATCGAATCTCTCGAACTCATAATGTGAAACAATTAAGCCTTTTAATGGTCCTTATATCTGCAATTTTTTTCAGAATGACTATTAAACTTTAAAAAAAATATAACAAAATTGTCACTAATGGTTTAAATATCTTTTTAATACTTTTCAGTAATTAGAGTTCAAATTAAGAATTCAGAATTTGGAAAAATTCAGAATCGATTATCAACTTTATTATTCAGAATCTAAGGATAATTCATAAAAAAAATTCTAATGAAATAAAAACACATGAAAGACTTTAAATAAAATGAACAATTTTCACACCGCATCGAGAAATTGCATTCATTGTGTTTCTGGCCTAAGTGAATTGCATAACTAGAAAACAACTATCAGTATTTTTCATCATTATTTAATTTTTTTCAAAGATTCAAGTTAAATCCTAGTGTTATTAAATGGAAATCAAATCCTCGCATCAGGCCCTTGCGAAGAATCTCAGTTAAATTTCCGAAAACGAAATAATAATTTTTTCAGATAAAGACTCAAAATCTTAAATAATCTACTATAAATTGATATCAGTTTTTTTTTCAACGAAATTCAGTATTGAAGAGCAGAATCGCAATTCCTTTCTAAGGATTGATGCAAATTATAAATTAATATTTACTAAAGAATATTAATAGTTCAAATTAAATGAACAAAGAAGATTTTTTTATTCATCGAAATCATCATTAGAAAACAGAACATGATTCGAATATAAGAATTCAAATCAAAATCAGTTAAAGGATAAAATAGAAATAAAAATAAAATAGAATTCAACAAAAAGGAGTGTTTAAATCCAGTGCCAGAGCTAGTTTCAGTCCTCCAAAAAATTAAAATAAGTCTATAATTTTAAAACTAATATTGAAAATCATTTTAAAAAATTAATGGATAATTTTTTTGTCATTTTTTTTATTAGAAACGGCTCAAACTTAAAGAGTTATGAGAACTGTAATATTCAATCAAATCATTGATTGTTGGCAAATTGGAATTTCAAAATTAAAAAATAAAAGACAGTATTCGTTATTTGTTATCACATTTTAAAATTATTGATAAATTGCAGTTTCAAAACTGTGAAATTTGGAATTCATCTCATGATAGTGAATAAATATATACTTTTCAAAATCGAAGGATTTTATATTAGATATTATGATTTGTAAGTAATTTTTGCTTTGTCGAAAGTTTGAAGGTATGAAACTTTACTTTACCATTTTACCGTTTGTGTAACCCAAATGAAACCTTTAGAACTAAAGCGGTAAAAGTGCAAAAATTGACAATTTTAATTTTATAATACATAACGATTTTTATTGTTTCAAACTATATTTGGTGAAGTTTTGAAATTTTTTTGAAATTTTTCCTTCATACTTTTCCGATCGAACAAAAATCACAACTCTCTGAAAATGTATTTAAAAACGAAAAAAAAGTTTGAAGCGCGTTTTCTTGAAAACAGCTTTGATGCACGTATAACTCTTTGGCTCTAAGGTAAGCTTACCAGATCGCCCGGATATTTAATACGAAATTTGGAAAAATCTGGCCAGCCCGGTTGCCCGGATTTCATTTAATAAAGCCCGCATTTTGCCTGGATTTATTCACTTTATTGGAAAAATCAAACAAAAAAAAACCTGTTCTGAGAATTTTTTTATGTATTCGATCAAAACGAAATTTTTGAGCAAGTTTTATAAAAAATAATCCATAATGGTTTTTGGAACATAAATTAAGATTTAAAATTTGGTGATAAATTTTAATGAAAACAATTTGTTAAAGTTTTTTTTCCTCAGTTTTGTCGAGTCAGTCCTGATTCTTGACCAAATTTGCTCCGATATTACCCGAATTTTTTCTCTCCTTTTTTTCTCCTCGGGGAGCTTCATTGAGCCGGGAGGCCCTGGGCAATCGCCCCCCTGAATTCGGCGTTGGTCAAGGCTAGAATAGTTCATTTTTAAAGTTCACATGAATACCTTTATAAAATTATAATGTAACATTTTCAATTCATCATTGAAAGCTTAATAAGACAAGAAAGAACTCGGGAAATTTAGTTTCTTAAATTTAATAAAAAAGAAAATGTTAAAAAAGTAAGTTTTGTTGCTAAAATTGAAGGCACTTTGCATTAGGCTAAAATTTTGCTTGAATCATTTTTCGAACTTTTCATGGAATAATTAAAAACTAAGATCGATTCAAAAAAAATTAGGTATAAAATAATAAAAATAAGTGTAAAAAGAAAATATTTTTAAACTGCGTTTTATGATTGAATAGTTCAATATTTCATGCTTACTACTAGTTTTATAGTTTAAAATTTCAAGCTCGGAATATTTGGTCACTATGAAGTATTGGATTCTGGAAAGAACAGAATGATTTTATTAAATTTCAATTGAGATTTATAGGCATTAAGGGGGGGGGGGGGGGGGGGGTAGGGTCTAACGGGTAAAAAAAACACCATTTTCACGATTTTTTTTAGAGCTATCGTTCAAACAAATGTATTCAATTTTTTTGCATTATACAAAGCATTGTTAAACGAATATTTAGTAATTTTTTCGTAGAAAAATTTTATGAATGAGCCGGTGACGGAGCACTTTCGAGTATGCCTTTTAGAAAACAGGCTTTGTGGTGGACACTGTATATCAGCACAGAATTATCTGAAGTCAAAAAATCAGAGCAAAATATTTTTAATAGATGTTTTTCTGGATCCCAACTTTTTTATTTAACTTAAAAAAAATTTTATGAAATTTTTGTGGCTGTTTGAAGTAAAAACTACAATTTTTCACGAAAAAATCCGTCATTTTTTATCTGTAAAATCTCTTCAAAGTAAAAAAAAAAGAAAAACCTTGGGGTTTGGTATTTTATATGTAGAAAATATGTTCCAAATTTGAAAAGAATCGGTGAAGTAGTTTTCAAATGACGATGTCCACGGACTTTAAAAATGTGCTTTCGAGAAAAACGCGTTTGAAGTTTCTGCGTTTCAAGTCTTGCAGTATTAGATAAGAGGAGATAAAGGCCTATAATTTCTACAGTTTAGCTTCGATTGACTTGAAAATTTGACACAACATTCTTGAAATGTTTTACAATAAGAAAATAAAAAAAAAATCGATTTTTTGAAAGTGTCAGACCCTACCCCCCCCCCCCCTTAAAGAATTAAGTTCTCAAAACAAAATTCAAAACTGAAATACTTAAACAAACTTATTTTAACATTCATCCGACTGAAATTTCACCCGTTACAGTCTCTGGAGTGTCTGTTTGACACTCCTGACTAAAACCAATTGGTATATCTCTCCTATTTCTCAACTGATT